>NC_056746.1:1257849464-1258149464 GCF_019279795.1 Protopterus annectens
TTGATTTATATTTTGTATTTTCAGCTGTTCAAATGAAGGGCTGGGGAGCCACTTGAAAAAATAACCCGGGGTGCTATTAAAGCCAGCTACGCCTTTGTTAAAGTCGGTTCTACTTTTCTGAAAATTGAATTTCCCAAAGCAGAATTCTCAAACACTGGCTCTGATAAGAAAGTGCATTCAAACGCTGTAATTTGTTGCTAAAATCTAAAGAATTGTAATTCTTACCAGTTTTACTCTAAACTGTAACTACTACTATGTGAAGTTAAGACATACAGCCATCATAATATTGAAAATCATTCTTATAAGCAACGTCCAAGTAAACAAAAGGTCCTTATCACCCATATTATCCCAGGTACTTCCCTGACAACTTCACTAAACGCAGACTTTATAGAAATGTCATCGTAGTTATTTTAAGTACAAGTAGTGTCAATAACAAATGGCCATTGCCTGACTCATGAATTGACCAGTATAAACTTTGAGTACAGCTATTTATGGAGTCGTGGATGAGTAATGGATTCTATTTTTCTGCATCTATAAGACAGGATTACTTTGTTTTCCTGATAACAGACCAGTACCTAAATGTGAAGGAAGAGTTGTGCTGCTATTTCAAACCAAAAAAAGAGGAGAAAAAAAAAAGATAATCTACAACTTGGTACAACAATTGACAGTGATTCATACTGGATTCTGCATAAAATCTCCCCAGAAAAGCATTACAGAATACTGATAGCAGCATTATTTTTTCATATTGCTCTTAAATAATTATAAGAAGCTTATATCACTAGAGTTCAGTAACAGTAAAACAAACCTTAACCAGAAATTAGCTTGTTTTAATTTCTCTCAAATATTAACCAAGCCATCCAGACCAAACTCTTCCCTCACCATATTCTTCTTGGCATTATTACCAGCATATCTGATAAATGTATTGAACTTAAAATATTCCCTGATAACATTAGCGATCATTGTCCAATGTCTGTTCTCCTGCTCTTTAAAAAAACAAAAAAAGTATCCCCTGGTTTTGCTTCCAAGTAAAATCTTAGTTGATACATGAATCTTTGCTGGTAATTAAACTGAATGCAGTTGACTAGTCTCCATTATTCAATGGCTTAAATTCAGTTCAAGACCGACCTTGTGCTTATCAGTAAGGGACAAAATAGGGGGTAGTAGGAATCCTTGGCTTACATCTCATCTAAAGAAACAGTTTAGATGCAGTAACAATGCCTGGGCACACATGGAAGCAAATTCCCTATTATGTTTCATACTTGTCTGTATTCTGTCGTGTAAAGGTTATCTGATGAATAGCTGTTAATAAAGCCAAGGCTTAGTTTCTACCAAACTGTTAAACATCCCTACTATCACTGTTGGAAATTCCAGAAATGCAGAAAGGATGTAGATAACCCAGTTTCCCTAAATCTGAACGGTCTAGTTAATTTTCCCTTGGCATGCTACCTAGTCCTTCTTTAACCTCTCCTTTAAATATGCGACATCTAAGCCGATGCATACTTGCACTGAACTCCTGTACAAATCCCCCTTGATTGCCGCCTTCTTGATACAGCTTTCTTCCACTTTAAAGAAATCCATTGTCAAGCACATGGAGATGGCAGGTTGAAAAAAAAAATGTACTTCAGTCTTCGCAAAGCCTGTTACATTTTAATCTTTTCACTGACATTGTGCATGCTTCCATTTAGTTGCAGTCATGGCTTACGATCTGTCTAAAATTCCTGCTGTGGTCTGTACATGTCTTGGTACAAATAGCCGAGAATAAAATTCTTAAAATTCCAGTAGATGACAATCAGGCGCATCACAATTCTGTAGATATTGCAATTTGGTGTTGTGCAACAGCTAGAGCTAATTTCCCTCGTATTAAGTTAAACTGATTAGTTTAATTATTGTCCAACTGTGGCTGGCAGACTGATCAGGAAACATTCAGCATATTCATAGTCGAGTGCATTTTATTAACCAGACCTCCATCCATCTTGGCTGGAGAAGAAAAAGCCTTTTCAAACGCCAGCACTTTCTACTGAAAGATCTGAGGAGCATCAACAAATAAGAAAATTTCAGGGAAAAAAATCAAGGATCTTAAGCTGATAAATTTATCTGGATAGCAGGCATCTTCTTTAAGCATGGTTAGAAATAGGCAGTATATCTAGATTCACTTGAGGTATGAAGTTATATTTATTAGTGTAATCTTTAGTTGTTTAGAGTCATTTTCATATGAGTAGCTATGTAAAGCAGAATTACTAAAAATTGCTCTAATGTTATGAAAATAATTAAATTAAGGGGTAGGGCTTTTAAATGTAGTGTTGCAGTTTGTAAAGGTGTGCGCTGCAGTTTGTGGTGTCACTGTATGGCTGGGAAATTCACACTGACCAAGGTCCTCAAATACAGCCTCCGGCTTAGATTTTACTTTTTCAGATTAGTTTTAATGCGCTTACTCTTGTAAGACTTCATTTTAGATAAGAGGTCCTTCTGTACGATTATTGCATTATTCTTCATCATAGGGATTTTCTGCCGAGGGTAGCCCATCTGGTCAGTATACCAAAGCCTTTAGAGCTTGTATGCACCATATGTCACATGTATGCTCCCCATTCAGGACTTTCGGCATAAAAGTGATGTACAGATGCAGTTTCCCAGAACTTCTTTGCCAACAGTTTGAACACTCGCTTGTTGGTCTGAATGCTCTTTTACTGTGCTGAATACCTAGCCATCAGATAAGTGCCCGTTTGTGGTATTTTTTCTTTGGTCTTGTTCTTTTTTATTTACCTAGAGTTCTTGTCATTCAAGAAGGGCAAATGTCAGTGTGAGAGGCAGTTTCCCTATTAGGATCATCGTTTAGTGTATTTTATTTGTCTGAGTGCATTCCGCAACCATACGTCCTGTAGCATTTGTAAAGCATTTGTGCCTAAAACTGTTAAGTCAGTTGCCTTCCCTTGACATCTGTCTTGAGAACCAAAGGCTTAAACTTGTTCACCTAGGGTGTCATGGCAAAATCTTCTAATCATGAGGTACAGTTAAGTAAGAAGAAGGCCAAGAAATCTGGGCCAGGTTCTTTGGCTGTCAAACCTCTGCCAGACATTTCTCTAGAAGTTGATGGCTGTGTAGGCTATCTGGTGTCTACTTTGGATTCATGTGCTGCGATTCCATCAAAGACCAGCACAGGTCTTTCGTTTCACACACCTGCACATCATCTGAGATTTTGCAGACATCTGCTGCTGATGTTGAGGGTGGAACCACAGTTTATCATCTGAGGGCCCTAGAAGGATTCTGCAGATTCTGATCAGGGAAGAGGTTCTGGGTACTCTTATTGAATCTAGTCAAGGTTCGGAACCCCTGTTTTAGGGCTGATGTACCAATCAAGAAAAAGCAGAAGACTAAGCATACTTCTGCATGCCCTAGGGATCCTCAAAGGGAATGGTAGGAGTTTACTCAGGGCATGTTTAATGGAGCCTCCCCAAGGGGTTTCTGTGCCTACTCCTCCCCTTGGACTTCTACTTCTTCCAAACAGGCTAGGGAACCTGGATTCCTCGGATGAGGATTCAGAGTCTGATGATGGGTCCTAGAATGATAGAATACTTTGTGGGATTCTTTTCAAGTGTCTGATATGCAGAAATGGTATGAGCTACTTCAAGTGGGCACTCCTGAACCTTCTGCAGTACCTCCTGTGTTGGCTGCTTTGTTAGACGCATTATACGTGCTTCTGAGTCTCCTGATTCTCAGCCTCGTGCTCCAAAGAAACCTGACAGGAAGTTCATCGTGCATACAGCTGCAGTCATAACAGATGGGTTATCCTGCCGTCAGGCGGGTCCTCGGTCGGCCGAATTCCAAAGTCTAGGTCCGGCATTGGTTGTCGTCGCTTCTTCCCTGACGTCAGTGCGGCAGGGGTATAAAAGAGCCAGCCGACGCCATCTTCTTCAGTCTTTCTTGCCGCGCGGTGCCCAAAGCAGAAGCAGTTCGCAAGTGCCGGTCGGCCAGCTCCTGAGATTTACGAAAATATTTCAGCCGAAGTCTTCTTGAAAGCTAAGTACCCCGTTGGGGAATCTTTTCTTGCCTCAGACCGATGTCAGACAAAGTTAATAATTGCATTTCATGTGGGAAGCAAATACCGCATAAGGATTTCCACTCTTTCTGTATTCCTTGCTTAGGCCCAGACCACGACGTCTCGGCCTGCTGTTTTTGTGCTAGATTCAACAAACACACTATTAAGCGTCGGGCGGAGTTCGCCCATCACTATTTTGGTAAAAAATTTAATTACATTATGTCGTCTGATACTCCGACTCCAGTTTTGGGTAAAAGACGCAAGGATAAGGACCGACATACGAGGTCCGCGACTTCTATTGACACCACGCTAAGGCCGACTACTGGTTCTCTGGTTCTCAGTGAGGCGCCTACGCAGCCCCTGACTACCGATGACACTTCATTACCGGTGTCTTCTGTGCCCGAGGTCGCAGGCTCCTCGGCCCCCACTCCGACTACAGATACCGACGCCACTTTTGGCGGGGAAACCCAGAGTTTAGACAGGCCTGCCATTTCTCAAGGCGTCTTCAGGCCTTCCTCCTTCTCCATTAGGGCTTTCACAAAATCTAAAGCAGCCATGAAAACTAAAAAACAAGGACCACAGACCCCCTCTCAAGGCCCCATGCCTAAAAAACAGATGCTCAAAATGGCTGAGGATTTGATTACTCTTATCAGGGGTTCTCGACCCCCCTCGGACAAAAGGCCCAGATTAGAGGAAGACTACCCTTCCTCAGATCAAGCCTCTATTACCTCTGAATATTCTGAGGACCAGGAATATACATATTCTCCTTTTGAAGACTCTGATGCAGAGGAGTCTATTCCTTCGGTCTCCACCCCCCCCCTGAGGACTACTCTTTTGGGGAAACCCTACATACTTTGAGGGAACACTTTCACTGGGAAGGCCAAGATTACTCAGATTCCAAGAAAAGGCTCAGGGATTTTCTCTTGCTCCCCCAGCATAGGCCTCTGGCTATCCCTCCTGTCTTACATATATTAGATGATGTGTACACAGAAGCCAGCCTCAACCCAGATTCTTTACCTCCGGCTCCTGTTAAACCTGACAGGTATTACCGGGTTCCAGATTCACACCAGTTCCTATACAAAAGCCATACTGCTGACCCAGAAACTATTTCACAGGGTCCCAAGGGAATTAAGGCCTCTACTGCTAAAAATCCATTACCTTCAGAGAGAGATTCCAGAGCTTTAGAAAGGTGGGGGAAAAAGGTGTATACCTCGGCCACTTTAACCATGAGGGCATTAAACTGTCAGTTCCATATGTTAAAGTATCAACAGTTTTTATTATCCGAGTTGAAAAGCAAAGTGACACAACCTGAGCAACCAGATTTAAGAGTTGCAGGAATTGTTGCATAGTGCAGAGCAAGTGGGTAAACATACCTTGCAATGTGGTGTTGATGCTTTAGAGGCCTCATGTAGAGCTGCTGTTACAGGGTCTGTCATACGTAGACATGCTTGGCTCAAAGAACAAGCCTTACCAGATCATGTCAAAGCTAAATTACTGGATGCACCTCTTCAAAAGATGTATTGTTTGGTGTTAAAGCTGAGGAGGTACTAAAGAAAATGGAGGAAAAGGCGAGATCAATGCAAACAGTGAAAGATTTCCTGCATGTACAACCTCCACGTTTCAGCAGAAACTGGCCTTCAAAAAATTGGTCCTTTCCAGCCACGGACAGACCTCAGAGGCAGATACAGGTGCCCGAGAGGTAGAGGGCAATCTCAAGGATCATTCAGAGCCAGGCAATGGCAAGCACCAACCCCAAGAGGTGGAGAAGATAGATCACAGTCATTCAGAAAGCAGACACAATGACTTTCCCCTTTACCTGCCAAGCAAAGCTTTAATGGCAGCACCTTTAGGCGGAAAACTGGCATTATTCTCAAAAAATTGGCATATTGTCACAAAAGACAAATGGATCCTGGACATTATAGACAGAGGCTACAGATTCCACTTTCACACCCTTCCAAAATGAGAGGCATGCCAAACCTGCCACAAAATCAAAGGGCAGAGGCACAAAAACAAATTTCAGCTCTCATGGACATGAAAGCTATTCAAGCGGTGCCTGCAAAAGAACAAGGTCAAGGGTTTTATTCCAGACTATTCCTGGTACCAAGGAAGGACAAAGATTGGAGACCTATTTTAGATCTATCCATCCTAAACACATATTTACAGGTACCAAAATTCAAGATGCTCACATTACAGCAGCTTCTTCCCATGCTGGGCAAGGAGTCTTGGCTGGTAACATTGGACCTCAAGGAGGCATACCTGCATGTCCCTATCAGACAAGATTGCAGAAGATACCTCAGATTTCTTGCAGGTTCAACCCATTATCAATTCTCTGCATTGCCCTTTGGCTTATCTACTGCGCCCAGAGTGTTTACGAAATGCATGGCATCAGTAATTGCTTTCTGCAGACTTCAAGGAATACAAATATACCCATATCTGGACGACTGCCTGATCCAAGCGGACAGCAAGGACATACTTCTGAAACAACTGGCGTTTGTAATAAGACAGTTGAACTTTCTGGGATACATAGTCAACAAAAAGAAATCAAAACTAATACCCTCTCAAACAATAATTTTCCTGGGTGCCAGCTTGAATACAAACATCCAGATGGCCTACCTCACGCCAGACAAACAGGGGCAACTATCTCAATACTTCAGAAAAATGGCAACCTTCACCAGGCTGACTGCAAGGAAAGTCCTGCAGGCTCTGGGATTCATGGCATCTTGCATCCTGCTGATCCCATGTGCAAAGCTGCATATGAGGAAACTTCAATGGTACCTAAAAAACTTATGGTCTCAACACAGCCACAGTTTGGAAACAATTATACCACTCATTCCATGTCTTCAAAAGGAATTTCTCTGGTTGGCTCAAGCATGCCAAAGAAACAAAGGTCTCCCTTTCTGCATACCCCAAGCAAATCAAATCATCACAACAGACGCCTCGGACTACACCTGGGGGGCACACATGAAAGATCAGTGCATTCAGGGAAAATGGTCCCAAAAAGAGAAGCACCTACACATCAACCAAAAGGAAATGCTAGCAGTGCAAAATGCTATTATGGCCTTCAAAGACCTACTGCATCCAGGCCAGCTATTGATAAGGACAGACAACACCACAGTGATGTGGTACATAAACAAACAGGGGGAACTCATTCATACCCCCTGTGCAGACTAGCCATGACCCTTTGGAACACAGCTCTGGAAATGCAAATCCAACTTCAGGCACAATTCCTGCCAGGGAAGGAAAACACACTGGCAGACAGCCTAAGCAGAAATATGACAGATCCACACGAATGGAAGTTGCATCCTCAAGTTTTCGCAAAGATAACTCAGGCATGGGGACAGCCAGACATAGATCTCTTTGCTACCCACAGAAATTACCAACTGAAAAAAATTTGCTCAAGGACCTATCATCCACAGGCCTGGAAAGTGGACACACTTTCCTTCAATTGGACAACATTGACAGTCTATGCCTTTCCGCTTTCCCTCTGCTGCCCAAAGTTCTACTAAAAGCCAGAGCAGAGAGGCCAAAAATGATTCTCATTGCTCCAGACTGGCCAAGACAACACTGGTATCCACTCCTGAAGAGCCTGACGCATTCCCCACCATGGATCCTACCTCTAGTGCCTCTTCTGTTGTCCCAGCACAACTTCAAAACTATTCACAGCCAGCTCAAAACCCTAAATCTAGCCGCATGGAGAATCCCTTGATTTCACAACAGACCCTCCTCTCCAAGGAGGTGCAGGATGTCATCTTGGAGGCCAGAAGACCTTCTACTAGAAAAGCCTACTCCGCCAAATGGAAGCGGTTTTGTGCCTGGAATCAGAAAAAGGGCCAGAATCCTTGGGTAATAAATATGCCTCAAATATTACAGTACCTAGCTGAGATGTTAAACAGTGGACTTTCCTTCTCCTCCATCAAAATCCATGCTTCAGCCATTTCTGCACAATGCAACACAGATCCTCCTTTATTCTCTCATCCTCTCTTAAGACAGTTCCTCAGAGGGGCTAAGAATATAAAACCCCCAAGGAAACCACCAGTCCCTGCTTGGGACCTCAACTTCATATTGGAAAAACTGACCCTTCCTCCATTTGAGCCAGCTGCTTCAACAGAACTACAATATTTGTCATGGAAAACAGCCTTCCTTCTGGCTATCACCTCAGCACGCAGGGTTTCGGAAGTACCGGCCCTCATGACTGTGCAACCTTTCATCATTTTCCATCAGGACAGAGTTTCTTTATGAACCAACCCTACCTTTATGCCAAAGGTAGTATCCAGTGTAGCCTTGAATCAGACTATCCACCTACCTACCTTTTACCCTAACCCACAAAACAAAGGGGAAAGACTACTGCATTCCTTGGACATTCACAGACAACTACGTTATTATTTGGACAGGACAAAGCCATTCAGGAAATCAGAGCAACTCTGTGTCCTATGCTACAGGTGCTCAAGTAAAGGCCATCTCCAAACAGACAATCTCAAAATGGATAGCCCACTTCATACGCTTTTGTTACTCATTTCATGGAAAAGCTGTGCCATCTAGCATCAGGTCCCATTCCACAAGGGCCACAGCTACCTCTGCAGCTTTCCTCAGGGGGGTTCCTACCAAGGACATTTTGGAAGCAGCCACTTGTAGTTCAATGCACACTTTCTCCAAACACTATCACCTTCCACTTTACTCAAAATCTAGAGCGGGATTTGCCACAGCTGTCTTGCAGGGCATCCTTGCTTCTCCTAGTTCCACTTAGTGCCTGCCACCCCTACTTAGCTTTGGGATTCTACCCATCTGTTATGACTGCAGCTGTATGCACGATGAACATAGTACAGTTTTGTACCTACCATAAATATAGATGTTCAAGTGCTCATACAGCTGCAGTCCAGGTTTCCCCCCCTCCATCCCCTCTTAGGACAGGCCTTATGGCAAACACCTTCTCATACAACCTATTTGGGGCATTCTTTTATGGTGTATTTGCTTGCAACTACTGTTTTTTGATTATTCTATATTGCATGATTACATAAGTTTATGTTTTGCCTTCCTTCTGGGGGCACCTGACATCTGGGGCAAGAAAAACTGAAGAAGATGGCGTCAAAACAACACTGGGTTCACCTCTTGATGCTTCTGGCCAGAGGGCAGTCACCACAAGGTACCTCACCTGTTGGACCTCCTCTCACAGGACAAGGCGTCATTCATCCATCCGCACTTCCCCACTCAGCTGACACTGTGGCTGATAGGGTTTTGATCCCTTTTAGATGGGTCTGTGTTTAACCATTAAGTAATTACATTGAATGGCTAAACATCGAACCCTAACCATCGAGCATTAATTCAGTGAATGTTTACTTTTTCACCAGGGAAACTAAATAGTTAGCCAACACTTTCCCTTCCCAAAACCGCAGCATTTTAATCCTAACCCCCTAACTATATATACCATCTCCAAGCTGCACTACATAGGGAAGTGTTGGCCAACGCGTTATCTGAAATGAATGTTAGCTGAATGAAAGCTTGATGGTTAGGGTTCAGTGTTTAGCCAGTCAGTGAAAATAATTGATGGTTAAACAGACTCCTTTTAGGCACCTCTTTTGGAGGACATGCTCAGGATTATTATACAGGAGGCAAGAAGACCTGCAACCAGAAAGTCTTGTATGTCCAAATGGAACAGATTTTCTGTCTGTTGTCATGCTTATAGCCAGCACCCTTTTTCAGTGAGGGGTCCCTTTGGTTCTCTCCTATTTGCGTGAGTCGCTCCAGTTTGACTTGGCCTATTCTTCTGTAAAAGCCCATTTATCAGCTATTTCTCCCTGTCTGCCTTGAATCCCCCCTTGGCTTCTCGTTTTGAGGTCAAATAATTTAAGGGTGTCTTGCATCTTAGGCTCCCAAGGAAGCCAGTTCCTTCTTCATGGAACCTTAATTTTGTTTAAAAAAAATTGACCAAGGCTCCTTTGGAGCCTGCAGGTTCAGCTTCTGTGCAACATTGTATTTGGAAGACTGTCTTATTGCTTGCTAATGTCCTTCAAGGATGCATCTGCAGTCATAACAAATGGGTTGTCCTGTCGTCAGGCAGCCCTTCGGCCGGATTCCAAAGTCTGGGTCCGGCTCGCTGATGTCGCACTTCACCCGGCGTCATCTCTGCTGGTCTTCGGGTATAAAGGCATCAGCCGACGCCATTTTCCTCAGTCTTTCTTGCCGCGTGGCGCCCGAAGCAGAAGCTGTTCGCAAGTGCCGGTCGGTCAGATCCAGAGATTACTACTACCGAATACTACTTCGAAGACTTCTAAAAAGCTAAGTACCCCGTTGGGGACTCTTTCTTGCCTCAGCCGATGTCAGAAAAAGTAAATAACTGTTTAACTTGTGGGAAACAAATACCTCATAAAGATTTCCACTCTTACTGCCTACCTTGTTTAGGCCCAGACCACAACGTAGCAGCCTGTTTAGCCTGTGCTTCCTTCAACCGACGAACGCTTAGGCGTCGGTCGGAGTTTGCTGAACAGTTTTTCGGCTCAGATTTTGCGTACATTATGCCGTCGGATCCTCCGACTACCCAAATTGTTAAAAAACGCAAAGAAAAAGACCGACACTCGCGGTCCGCGGTTTCGGCCGAAACCACGGTTAAGCAAGCCGCGAGTGTCTCGGTTTTGGCCGAAACCGAGAAAACGGGTCAATCTTCAGCCGAATCCATGACTACTACTGAGGCTCCTGCTACCTTAGTTGAATCGGCCTCTGAAGTTTTGCCTACTACTGTGGTTCCTAGTGAATTATCAGACACCATCCCTTTGGATGTCTCTACCCCAGCACGTGGTGCTGCTAGGCCTCCTGCAGCCATGTCTATAAAGGCCTTTGCCAGGGCTAAAGCAGCCAAAACTGTTAATTCAGTGCCTGTTAAGGCCCCCTCACACAGGCCCACTTCTAGTTCACAAATGCTTACTCTGGCGGAGGATTTAATCTCCTTAATTAGGGGATCCCAATCTCACCCAGACAGGGCCTCTCAGCCTCCAGAAAAGAGACCTAGAGCAGAGCCCCCCCAGCCAGTGTCCTCTGATGATTCTTCAGATGACTCAGACATTACAGATCAGCCAGAGGCTCCTTTTTCTACTTATGAAGATTCCGATGCTGAAGAATCCATTCCATCTGCCTCTCCACCAGAGGAATTTTCCTTTGGGGAAACGTTACATGCCATGAGAGAACAATTCCAATGGCAGGGACAAGATTTCTCAGATTCAAGAAAAAGGCTTAGGACTTTTTTACACTTACCACAACATAGGCCCTTAGCTATACCTCCAGTTCTGCCTGTTGTGGATGATGCATTTAATGATGTTTGCACTGCTCCTGATACTTTACCTCCAGCCCCTGCCAAACCAGATAGATTTTACAGGGTGCCAGACACTCATCACCACCTATACAAGGCCCCACTTGCAGATCCTGAGACTATATCCCAGGGGCCTAAGGCAGTAGCCGACCTCAGCAAAAACCCTCTCCCTTCTGAAAGGGAATCCAGGTCCTTAGAGATGGGGAAAAAGTTTACACCTCTGCTACTCTCTCAGCTAGAGCTTTAAACTGTCAGTTTCACATGATCCAATACCAAGAGTTTATGCTTGATCAGTTAACTAAGAAGCTGTCCTCTGATGACTCCTTAGATAAGAAATATGTTTTAGAAATGGTGAATAACATTCAGCAGGTTAGTAACCATTCTTTAAAATATGGCTATGATGCACTGGAGGCTTCATTTAGATCAGCCATGACTGGCACAGTGATAAGAAGGCATGCATGGTTGAAAGAACAGGTCTTGCGGATCATGTTAAAGCAAAGCTGTTAGATGCTCCTATGGATAAGGCCAGTCTATTTGGTACCCTGCTCAGCAAGTAATGAAGAAAATGGAAGAGAAGGCAAAATCTGTACAAACAGTTAAGGATTTCTTACAGGTTCAGCCCCAAGGTTTAGCAGGAACTGGCCTTCCAAAAATTGGTCCTTTCCAGACTCCTCAAAATCTCAAAGAGGCAGGAATAGACGCTCTAGAGGCAGAAATCAATCCAGAGGAGGTGCCTATAGAGGACGCCAGTGGCAAGGCAATAACCAGCGAGGCACAGACACAACCACTGCCACTGCAACAGGACAATCACAGTGACTTGGCTCTGACACCGCCTACCAGGGAGCAAATAGCAGCACCTTTAGGCGGAAAGTTAGCCTTATTTTCAAAAATTGGCACTATATCACAAAAGACAAGTGGATTTTGCAAACCATAGACCAAGGCTACAGGTTCCACTTCCACACCTTACCAGTAAAAGAGGAATGCCAAACCTACCTCCAAACCAAAAACAGAAGCTCTAAAGCAGATAGCTCAATTAACAAAGATGAGAGCTGTGGAAAGAGTACCAATAACACAACAGGGCAAAGGATTCTACTCCAGACTCTTCCTAGTACCAAGAAAAGAGAAAAGTTGGAGACCTACTCTCGACCTGTCCGTCTTAAACACATACATCATTGTCCCAAAATTCAAAATGCTGACCCTACAGCAACTTCTTCCCATGCTGGGCAAGGAGTGTTGGCTGGTAACTCTAGATCTCAAGGAGGCATACCTGCACGTCCCCATACGACCAAATTGCAGAAGATACCTCAGATTTCTTGCAGGATCAGAGCATTATCAATTCTCAGCATTGCCCTTTGGCTTATCTACTGCGCCCAGAGTATTCACAAAATGCCTGGCATCAGTAATCGCTCATTGCAGGCTACAGGAATCCAAATTTATCCATACCTGGACGACTGCCTGTTACAAGCGGACAACAAAAGCAAGCTGACAACAGATTTACAAAGAGTCATTTGCTTACTACAAGCCCTGGGATACACAGTCAATTTAAAAAAGTCAACACTGATACCATCCCAGACAACATTCTTAAAAGCGGAATTGGACACAGTAAAACAAATGGCATTCCTAACTGCAGAAAAACAAGAACAACTCCTCTTTACTTCTTGGCATTAACAAAGCAGAACAAACTAACAGCAAGAAAAGTACTGCAGGCCTTGGGCTTCATGGCATCATGCATAATCCTGGTCCCCCATGCCAGACTGCATATGAGAAAGCTACAGTGGTACCTAAAGAATTTATGGTCTCAACACAGGCACAGCTTAGAAACCGAAATCCCACTAATCCCATGCCTGAAACAAGAGTTCCTATGGTGGGCTCAAGCATGCCAGTCAAACCCAGGCTTGCCCTTCCACAACTTTCAAGCAAACCAAACCATCACAACGGACGCCTCAGACCTAGGCTGGGGGGTGCACATGTTGGACAAGTGCATACAAGGATTGTGGACTCCAGACCAGCTGCACCTGCACATAAACCAAAAAGAAATGCTGGCAGTAAAACTAGCAATCCAGAAATTCAGACCATTCCTCAAAGAAGGCCATTTAATGATAAGGACAGACAACACAACATTCATGTGGTACATCAACAAACAGGGAGGCACTCATTCATACCCCCTATGCAGAATGACTCTGGACCTTTGGAATATGGCTCTGAGCTACAACATCCAGTTACAGGCAATATTTGTGCTGGGAAAAGAAAACACCTTAGCAGACATGTTAAGCAGAACCACCTCGGATGCTCACGAATGGATGCTACACCCGGACATCTTCAAGGCCATCACAAAGAAATGGGGAATGCCACAAATAGACCTATTCGCATCCCCACTCAATCACCAGCTCAAAAAATCCTGCACAAGGACATGCCACCCACTTGCATGGAAGGTGGACTCTCTATCCTTCAGTTGGAAAGGCCTGACAGCATATGCATTTCCACCTCTTCCTTTGATGCACAAGGTACTACTGAAAATCAAAGAGGAACGTCCAAGGATAATTCTGATAGCTCCGAATTGGCCAAGACAACACTGGTATCCTTTGCTGAGGAGCATGTCTCAGGGGAAAATGTGGTCAATACCCCTGATGCCTTTGATGTTAACTCAGAACAACTACAACATCATGCACCCAAACCTAAAAACCTTGCAACTGGCTGCCTGGAACATCACATAACAGCAACTAACCCAGACTTATCCCAAAGGGTTAAAGACATTATCCTTGAAGCCCGCAGACCTTCAACAAGAAGGAACTATGCAGGAAAATGGAAAAGGTTTGTCATTTGGAGTACTGAAAGAGGAAAAGATGTGTCGAACATAGATATTGCTAACATCCTGGAGTACTTGGCAGAGCTTCTACATACGGGCCTGTCCTATTCCTCCATCAAGATACATGCATCAGCTATTTCCGCAGAATACAGCTTGATCCACCTGTCTTTTCGCATCCTCTACTCAGGCAATTCCTCAGAGGGATCAAGAATGTAAAACCTCCTAGGAAACCACCATTACCAGCATGGGACTTGAACTTTGTGCTAGAAAAACTGACACTCCCTCCATTTGAACCAGCAGCAACAGCAGATCTTCAACACCTATCATGGAAAACTGCTTTCCTACTGGCAATTACTTCAGCAAGAAGGGTTTCGGAACTACAGGCCTTAATGGCAGTACAACCCTTCCTAATCTTCCATCAAGATAGAGTGTCCATGAGAACTAATCCTACATTTATGCCTAAGGTGGTATCCAGAGTGTCTTTAAACCAGGCAATCCACCTACCTACCTTCTTTCCCAATCCACAGAACAGGGGAGAAAGGCTGCTGCATACCTTGGATGTACATAGACAGTTACGCTACTACCTGGACAGAACCAAAAGTAACAGAAAAACTGACCAGCTTTTAGTAGCCTATGCAACAGGAAGGGAAGGAAAAGCAATTTCCAAACAGACAATCTCCAAATGGATAGGAAATTGCTTAAGATTCTGTTACTCCTACCATGGAAAACCAGTTCCACAGAACATAAGACCTCATTCTACAAGGGCTACAGCCACTACCACAGCTTTCTTACGAGGAGTGGCAACCAAGGACATTATTGAGGCGGCTACTTGGACCTCTGTGCATACATTTGCCAAGCATTTTAATTTACCTCTATACTCTAGATCCCGAGCAGGGTTTGCCACTGCTGTATTGCAAGGGATCCTAACTACACCATAATTCTTCTTCCTCCTCCCCTAGTTTGGCTATGGTATTCTACCCATTTGTTATGACTGCAGATGCATCCTTGAAGGACATAGTACAGTTTTGTACCTACCATAAATGTAGATGTCCGAACAGGATAGCATCTGCAGTCAGGATTACCCACCCTCCTTCCCCTCTGTGGTACTCCTAGGGTATTTACCCTCCTAATAGCTAGCTGGGGGGGAGTCTCTTATGGTGTATTTGTTTGTATATATGTACATACATGCTTATTTTTTGTGTTTGCCTTCTACTATTTTGGAAACATTGGCATTTATCCAAAATTTAGCTTTCCTAGAGGGCAACTGGCATCTGGGGCAAGAAACACTGAGGAAAATGGCGTCGGCTGATGCCTTTATACCCGAAGACCAGCAGAGATGATGTCGGGTGAAGTGCGACATCAGCCGAAGCCGGACCCAGACTTTGGAATCCGGCCGACCGAAGGGCTGCCTGACGACAGGACAACCCATTTGTTATGACTGCAGATGCTATCCTGTTCGGACATCTACATTTATGGTAGGTACAAAACTGTACTTTACTTCTGCTTGCAGGGTTTCTGAGCTTCTGACCCTTATGACCATCCTTCCTTTTTTGATTTTATACAGGATAGGGTGTCCCTTCATACTAATCCTCCTTTTTATGCCCAAGGTGGCTAATGAGTTGACTTTGAATCAGAAAATGCAGCTCTTTTCCTTTTTCCCCTGTCCTCAGTCTGCTACTGAGAGGGATGATCCTCTTCGTGTTTCACTGTTGCAGTCATCACACTTGGGTTGTCTGCCTGCAGGTAGCCCTCAGTCGGCCCGAATACCAGAGTCTTGGGATTTCTGCATCGGATGCTCTTGCCTCTTCCATGACATCAGGTCGTCAGGGATATAAAACATGCAGCTGACGCCATTACATCAGCTTTTCTTGCCGTGCGGGAGCCCGAAGCAGTTTGCAAGTGTTGCTCAGCCACTACCTGAAATTTTCATTTTTTTGAGTTTCAACCCTGAAGTCTTCTAAAAGCTAAGTACCCCGTTGGGGATCCTTTTTTCTTGCTCTAACCGATGTCAGAAAAAGTTAACAATTGTCTTACCTGTGGAAAGCAAATACCTCAAGAGATTTTCATTCTTACTGCGTCACCTGTTTAGGCCCAGACCACAATTTTCCTCGCTGTCGGTTTTGTGCCTTGTTCAACACCCGAACTATTCGCTGTCGGGCTAACTTTGTCGCTAAATTCTTTCGCTCTCATTTTCCCTATTCGAAATGGCTTCATTAAGCCATCCGACTACCGATCTTCTGAAAAAACATAAGCATAAAAACAGCGACAGACCGCATAGGTCCAAAACTGCTGAAAATGCTTCAGTTAAGCTAGTCACCAGTCCACCATTACTCAGTGAGATGCTTTTGCAGCCCCTGATACCTGCTTCTACAGATTCGCAGGCCTCTACTGAGACCCATTCGGGGTCTTGTATGCCGTGAGATGCTTCTTCGACTGTGGAACCTGCAGATGTCTCTACCTTGGATGGGTCCGGAGCCACTGTGCAGGCACTGGCTTCTGAGGGGTATATTCAGGCCTTCCGATCGTATTAAACAGACTACTTCATTCTTGACTAAAACTACCAAATTTCTCAGGCCCAGTGTTCACACTACGCCTAGGAAACCGATGACCAAAGAGCATTCTCAAGCCCCCATGCCTCAAACAAATGCTTAGAATTGCTGAAGACCTTATTACTTGAATTAGGGGAAGCCCGCCTTCCCCTCTAAAAGGCATAGAATTGATTTTCCTTCTGATTCTACAGACCATGAGTCCGATGACTCTGACCCCTCTGATTACCAGGACATACCCTTATCCACCTATGAGGATTATGATGCAGAGGATTCCATTCCCTCTGCCTCCCCTCCAGAGGACTTTTTTTTCGGTGAATCCTTGCATATACCCTAAGAGAGCATTTCCGCTGGGAATGCCAGGACTACCTTCAGTCAAAAAAGAGACTCAGGGAATTTTTAGACTTGTCTCAGCACAGGCCTCTAGCTATCCCCCTGTCCTGGACATTGTAGATGTCTTCATGGAATCCAGTGTTACTCCTGATACTTTACCACCAGCTCCTAGAAAGCCTGACAGGTACTACAGAGTACCTGACTCGCACGAATTTCTCTTTAAGAATCCCACTGTGGATCCAGAGACTATTTCCCAGGGACCTAAAGGCATTAAGGCTACTACAGCCAAAAACCCTACCTTTTCGGACAGGGATTCTAGAGCTTTAGACAGATTGGGTAAGAAGGTATATACCTCTTCAACTCTTGCCATCAGGGCTTTAAATTGACAGTTTCACATGTTGAAGTACCAGCAGCGTATTATGGAACTAATTAAACAAAAAATGTTGTTGCTTCCAGATTGTACCGAAAATAAAGATTTACAACAGTTAATGCATTCTGCAGACCAAGTTAGTAAATTAGAAGTTATGTACCTACCATAACGTTCCATGTTAGTTGTCTTCTGTCGCCTTCATTCTTGCTGGATGGGTTCGGAGCCAATCCTCGGCTCCGACTCGGCACTTGCTTAGCTTGAGAACTCCTTTTACCAGCTCAAGGCAACCCTATATCCCATGATGCAAGGCGGAACTACCTCAGATCTCGTTTGGTAGCTAACCTACCCTGCTAAGGACTAACCTAACATATATTAGGAAACCCAGGTTCATAATAAAGGAGTCCTCTAATGAAGGCTCAGGAGGAAACAACCTGATAAGAGGAACTCTTCAAGATCTGTCCAGGCCAGGGGGAAGGAGGGAGGGACGCAAGAAAGAAGGCGAGAGAAGACAACTAACATGGAACGTTATGGTAGGTACATAACTTCTAAATGTTAAGTTGTCAATCTCGCCTTCATTCTTGCTGGATGGGACCACGTCCCTAGCACCTGTATCCCGGGTGGCTCAATGGAACAGACTCTTGAGAACTGTGGAACCAAAACTGGCCCTGTCTCTGGAGGCCAAATCTAACTTGTAATGAGAGACAAAGGTATGAGGAGTGGCCCAAGTAGCTGCTGCACAAATGGTATCAATGGGTAGTCTATCCTGAAAGGCTGCAGAAGTGGATAGACTCCTGGTTGAGTGTGCTTTCGGTTTAGAAGGTAGTTGCTTGCCTCTGAGTGAATGCACATAAGAAATGGTGGAAGACAACCATCTGGATAAGGTCACTTTAGACACTGGGAGACCTTTCCTGTTTTCTGCATAGGAGACAAATAATTGGTCCGATTTCCTGAATTGTTTCGTTCTATGCAAATAGTACCTGAGCTGACGATGGACATCCAAAAATGAAGCTTTTGTTCAGCTCTGTCAGAATAATTTGGGAAAAAGACTGGTAGATCGATGGATTGATTAATATTGGTTTGAGAAACAACTTTGGGGAGAAAGGACGGTTCGTTCTTAAGGATACCCTGTCCTTGTGAAAACCAAGTAAGGAACGGATGCAGAGAGCTTGAATCTCGGAAACCCTTCTTGCTGAAGTGACAGCCAGTAAAAATATAGTTTTCCAGGTCAATAATTTCAATGAACATGAAGCAGACGGTTCGAAGGGTGGTAACATTAAGGATGCCAACATTAAATTTAGATCCCATTGTGGAGGAGGATGTTTTATTGGCTTTAGGAGAAACACTCCTCTCAGAAAGGCCTTGCATAGTCTATGAGACATAATGTTATGATCTTCCAAGCCAACATGATACTTGGAAATAGCAGCCAGTTGAACTTTTACTGTAGATGAAGAAGATCCTGACTAAAAAACTTCAGCCAGGAAATCTAAAACAGAATGCACAGGAGCAGTAAAGGGATCAATATTTCTGGAATTTGCCCAAATGGAAAAACGTCGCCACTTGCTAGCATAAACGGTTCTGGTGGACGACTTTAAAGAAGCCACTAAGATATCTCTGACCGGATCAGAGATCATAGGAAGCCTGGCTAGGGAAGGAAGTGGAGCAACCAAGCAGTGAGGTTGAGAGAATGAATGGCCCGGTGCTGTTGACCCGACTGGTGGATCAAAAGATCCGAACTGGGTCCAGATGCCAGGGCTGCACCAGGAGGTGACGATGCAGAGACGGAAACTAAATTTGTCGAGGCCAGTAAGGGGCAATGAGAATCAACTTGGCCCTCAAACGGTGGCTTTCTGAATGACTTGTGGAATCAAGGGAAAAGGAGGAAAAGCGTGCAGAAGTCCCGGGCCAATCCTGGGTTAGAGAGTCTCTCAGGGGTTGGCCTGGTAGAAAGAGAGTGAAGAAATCGGGACTTGTTGTTTTGGGGTGTAGCAAAAAGATCGCAACAAGGTGTGCCCCACTTCAGAAAAATCTGGTCCACTACAGATTGATTGAGAGACCACTCGTGAGGCATGAGAATGGATCTGCTCAGCCTGTCCGCCAAGAGGTTGGACCTGCCGGGATGTGCGTTGCTATCAGAAACCGATGAGAGGAGATTGCCCATTGCCAAAGTCTGAGAGCTTCTCGACACAACGGATAGGACCTGGTCCCGCCCTGCTTGTTGATGTACCAGACCACGGACATGTTGTCCGTTTGTACTGCAATAGTCCCCGCGGGAAGAAAGTCGTTGAGGGCTTGCAACGTTAAAAGCACCGCTCTCATCTCCAGGACATTTATGTGCAGATGGTATTCTATGGGTTGCCACGTCCCGTGGACCATCCTGCCCTGATAATGCCCCCCCCACCCGATCAGAGAGGCATCCATAGTAACTGTGGCAACCGGAGGAGGGGGAACAAAAGGTCGGCCCTGATGAAGAAGAGGGGAAGATATCCACCAGTTCAGATGAGTTCTGCACGATTGTGTGACTAAGATTTCGTGCCTCATCGGAAGACTGTGGAATGACCACTGAGTGAATAACATCCACTGCAGAAGACGCATGTGGAAGCGAGCCAGTGGTAGAAGAACAATGGCCGCAGCCATAAGACCTAGAACCTTTAGTATCAATCTGGCTTTGACTTTGCTGCTCTGCAATAAAATCCGAACGTATTTTTGGATGTCCAGAATTCTTTGATCTGTTAGTCTGGCTAACATTTTGACGGTGTTTAATTCTGCCTATAAAGGTGATAGATTGGCAAGGCCGCAGAGAAGATTTTTCAAATTCACTGAAATTCCCAAACTCCTGCAAAGCTGCAGAGTGTAGTCTCTGGTCTGAAGAAGCTGACACCTGGTGGTGGCGGAGAGGAGCCAGTCGCCTAAATAAGGAAACACCTGGAATCCTTGACGCCTCAGATGAGCTGTGACCACTGCCATGCATTTGGTAAACACTCTGGGGGCTGAAGTGAGGCCAAAGGGCAGGGCTCTGAATTGGTAATGACTGGTCCCTAGCCGAAAGCGGAGAAACCTTCTGGAGCGCCTGTGAATCTTTATGTGATAGTACGCGTCCTGAAGGTCTGTAGAGCACATCCAGTTGTCCTTGCCCAGAAAGGGCAGAATGGACTGAAGCGTGACCATCCGGAATCTTGCCTTCTTGACAAATCTGTTTAGACTGCTCAGGTCTAATATTGGTCTCCAATCTCCCGTCCTTTTGGGGACCTAAAAGAATCTCGAGTAGACGCCGGATCCTACTTGGTCTGCCGGAACAGTCTGGACGGCTCTTTTTTCTAGGAGCTTTGAAACCTCCTGTTCTGCCAAATCCCTTTGACCGGGTGAGATGTCTGGAAGGGATTGTTGAGGTACGGATACCTTTCAAGGGGATTTTGTAACCCTCGGATATAATCGACTGTACCCACATATCTTGTGAAAGGGAATGCCAGGCTACTGGGTACAGCGAAATCCTTCCGACTGCCTCCAAGGGTGGACAGTCGGGCAACACCTCAGGGGTGCTGAAAGGGCTTCTCAGGAAGAGACTCCCTGTTGCCCTGGTTCTGAGGACCCCCCTGCCTCTAGGGCGGCATCTATTATTGTTACCCCTCTGCCTCTGGGGTAAACTGACCACGGTGTCCGTGTAGCTCCTTGGGCTTTATGGAACCACATCTTCCTCCCTTCTGACCCTTGGGATAGGGTCTAGAAGGGGTGGAAAAATGGACTCCAACGGCAGAAAGAGTTTTACCGTCCTGCTCACACCTGGTCAAGGTTTCCTTCACCTGAGGTCCGAACAAAGCCGAACCGTCAAAGGGGTATTGGTGAAGGACGCCTTAAAGGGGTCCAAAATTACAAAGCCGCATCCAGGCTTGACGTCTAAGAGCCACTCCTGTGCCTGCGGCCCTGCTCGCTCCATCGGCTGCATAGGATATGAGCCGCATGGAGGAGTTGGATAAGGAATTCAGGATTGCTAGCTGTGAGGCAATCTTTTCTTGAGCCCCAGCAGCAGAAGGATCCTGGACCACTTCCCCTAGTTCCTTGAGAATATCTCTTTGAAGCCTGGTGAAGTGACAAAGGTAGTTCAGCGAACGCATAGCAAAGGTCGCTGAAGAAAACATCCGCTTTCCATACCTGTCCATGGTCCTAGAATCTTTGTTAGGAGGATGGACAGGTACTGAAGGATCCGCAAGTTCCTTCTTAGTGGCCGACGCCACCACCATAGCATCCACAGAGACGCCCTTGGAAAGAAACTGCTTGTCCGTAGGGGCCGTAATAAATTTGGATGGTCTCCTGGGGACAGGTTCCACAGAATCTGGAGCTGCCCACACCTTCCGAGCCACTACCTGCATAAGTGGGTCGAAAGGCGGAGACACCCAGGAGGTGGAGGGTCGGGATCCAAAAGCCTCCAGGTATCGGAGGGGTCAATGGAGGGCCAATTCCCCCTCTGTTTGAGGAGCTCAAGGATGTCTGAAAAGGAGACATCCTCAGAGGGGGATCGTGGGGAACCCTCCGACTCATCTAAGTCGGTATCAGATGTAGTAGACTCAGGGGAGTCTGTGTGTTTCCTCTTACACGTCCTCTTCCGAGGGGGTTCCCCTGTAGGATCAGGAGAAACCTCGGAAGAGGAAGATATTCCCAATGGGGAAACCTGGGGCGATGGATCCCTGGGCCTGAGAGCAAGAGGCTGGCAAGAGGCGTCTACAGGCACCGAAGAGGGAGGAGCTAGAGGGATGGACCGTTGATCTGGCTCAGGTGCCAGGACACTCCTCATCACCTCAAAGGCCCCCCTCCCCGGGAGACCGGAATATTCCCGTTCCGAGGAAATAGGAATTCCCGGCTCCACTGAGAGAGAAGGCTCGAGGCCGATGTCGGTGCCGAGCTTACAAAGCGAAGCCCGAGAGGGAGAGTGGGGTCGGACAAGGGTCCGATGCCACTAGCCCCTCGAGCCGACAAGGAAACTCGACGACCGGATCCCTCCAAGGAAGGTCTCAAGGAGGAGATCGGAGCCAAGACGACGGAGCCGAAAAGGATGTATCGGTTCCGCGCCGACACAGTCGCTGTCCCGAAGCTCCGGCCCGAACTCTGGTGGGGAGTCGGAGGAGGAAGTTCAAGGGGTGAAGCAATAGCCGAAGTCTGCTGAGACGGGCTATGGAGCATTTGGGCCAGTGCCTGCGACTTTAACAGCCTGCTTACCACCCTCTCTAAATCGTGGTCAGACAGCCTGGAAGATCTCGAAGATCGGCTCCGATGACTCCGCTCCGACAAAAGAGGAGACCCCGGAGCCGAGTGGATAGATTCCAAAGACGGGGACTGAGATCTCTTCTTGGATGAAGTCATCGGAGCCGACGTCCTATGGGTTCCAGATGGAGCCGAAGGCTTCGGCTCGATACTAGATACTGTCGGCTCCAGCCGGAGCCGACAAGGCAACAGCAGATTGGGTGTCGGAACCGATCGGAACCGACCCTAGCTGAGAAGAAGAAAGATCGGCTCCGGCTGGAGCCGATCTCGACTCCGAAGGAGTCGGAGCCACTGGGGAAGGCTTGGAAGCTGTAGCCTGACCCTTAGATGGCTTGGAAGGCTTACTGGACCCAGGTTTAGTGGGTGAACCTTCCGGCTTTAGTAAGCCACGGAGGATTAATTTATTCCTCCTTTCCTGCAGGACTCGCTGGCTAAAAGAGTGACACAAAGCACAGGAGTCCTGCAGGTGTAAAGGCCCCAGGCAGTAAACACAAGAAGTGTGACAGTCTGTCAGAGACATTTTCTGACAGCACGAGTCACACTTCTTGAAGCCCGAGACCTTTACCTCCTTAGACATAGCCTAAGAAAAGAGTAACAAATATACTCACACACACACCCCAAAACAGTCACACAAATTAATCCCACAACACAGACACACAGATAGGGATTAATAAGGGAGGCCTAGGCCTAACTGAAAATTTTTAAACTTTTTATAAAGTAAAAAAATTTTTTAAACTATAAGGGGAATAGGGTGATTGTATGGACACTACACACTAAAAAATAGGAAAAGGGGAAGATAAACCCTGACTTAAGCTGTTTGAAAAACTCAAACTTACCTCAGCTGGCAAAAAAGGAGACCTCTTCGCAAAGCGGCAAACGAGATCTGAGGTAGTTCCGCCTTGCATCATGGGATATAGGGTTGCCTTGAGCTGGTAAAAGGAGTTCTCAAGCTAAGCAAGTGCCGAGCGAACCCATCCAGCAAGAATGAAGGCGAGATTGACAACTTAACATCATACTTTGCAGTGTGGTTTTGATGCCTTAGAAGCATCTTGCAGGGCTGCTGTCACTTGGGTCAGTACTGAGAAGACATGCTTGGCTGAAGGAGCAAGTCTTGCCAGACCATGTCAAAGCAAAATTACTAGATGCTCCATTAAACCAGAAAAAGTTGTTTGACACAAAAGCAGAAGTTGTTCTTAAAAAGATGGAGGAAAAAGATAAATCTATGCAGACTGTTAGATTTTTTTTACAAGTGCAGCCACCTAGATTCAGTAGGCATTGGTCTTTAAAAGCTGGTCCTTTCCAGTCCCTCCCAGGCATTCTCAGTCCAAACCCAGGGGCAGCAGGCCACCAAGACTACAGTCTCAGGGTATGCAGAGATCTAAACGATGGAGTGCTCCCTCCTCTAAAACAGAGAGTGGTAAGCCACCCCCTTATGGAAAAAGTTCGCAATGACTTGTCTGTCTTCCTTCCCAGCAAAGCCCAAGTACTTGCACCACTAGGAGGAAAACTTGCCCTTCATGCACAAAACTTGGATGTCCATTACCCAGGACCGGTGGGTCCTAAACATTGTATCCCAGGGATACAGATTCTACTTCCACTCACTGCCAACCCCAAGCGGGTTGCCAGACCTTCCTCCAAACCAGTGGGCAGAGGCTCAAAAGCAAGTACTTTCTCTTCTCAGTATCAGGGCTATTCAACCTGTGCCTATAGAGCAAAGGGGACAGGGTTTCTACTCCAGACTATTCCTGGTGCCCAGAAAGGAGGGCTCTTGGTGCCCTATCCTAGATCTGTCAATTCTCAGCACCTTCCTGGTGGTCCCAAAATTCAAAATGTTGACTCTACAACAGCTTCTTCATATGCTAGCCAAGGACGCCTGGCTAGTCACCCTAGACTTAAAAGAAGCTCATCTGCACATCCCCATAAGGGAATCTTGCAGAAAGTCTCGACGTTTCAGGGCAGGCTCTATGCACCGTCAGTTCTCTGCACTTCCCTTTGGCTTATCTACTGTGCCCAGGGAATTTACAAAGTGCCTGGCTTCAGCCATTGCATACTGCAGGCAGAGAAATATTCAAATTTACCCATACTTGGACGATTGCCTGATTCAGTCAGGAATTGCTACTTCAGCACCTGGCATTTGTAAAGAGACTTCTAACTTCTCTGGGGTACACCATCAACGAAAAGAAATCACAACTGGTACCCAACCAAAAGATTGTATTCCTGGGAGCAAGCTTGAACACAACTTCCTAGGTAGCATTCCTTACTCCAGGAAAAACAGGCTTATTTGACAAACTACTTCAAACTAATGGCCACCAAAACCCAGCTATCTGCAAGAAAAATACTGCAAGCGCTAGGGTTCATGGCCTCGTGCATTCTACTAATTCCATATGCAAGACTGCATACGAGGGAACTTCAGTGGTACTTAAAAAGTCACTGGTGTCAACATTTTTAGGACCCGGAAACATCGATTCCTATTATTCCTTGTCTAAAGGGAGAGTTCCTTTGGTGGTCAGAGGCATGCAACCACAAGGGACTTCCTTTCACTCAACCCCTCGCTGCCCAAACCCTGACAACAGACGCATACGACTATGTGTGGGGTGCTCACATGGCAGGCAAATGCATTCAAGGCAGAGAGGCCATAACAAATTCCCCTGCGTATGTCAATCAAAAAGAAATGTTAGCTGTACAGAATGCTCTGACAGCCTTCAAATATTTTATCCTTCCAGGGCAACTCCCTGATAGACAGACAACACCACAGTTATGTGGTACATAAACAAGCAGGGGGGATTTCATTCCTACCCTCTCTGCAGGTTAGCCATGGCCCTGTGGAACACAGCCCTGGGCAACCAAGTGTACCTGCAAGCTCAATTCCTGCCAGGCAAACAAACTTCACTGGCAGACGACTTAAGCAGAAATCTACTGGACCCACATGAGTGGAAGCTGGAACCAACTCATTCAAACTTCTAATCCACAGGTGGGGGACTCCAGAGATGGACATCTTTGCCTCCCCCCAAAACCATAAATTGAGCAAATTTTGCACCAGAAATCCTCACAGCCAAGCATGGAAAGTGGATGCCCTATTCTTTAAATGGGAAAACCTCTCAGTTTATGCCTTAACTCCTCTGCCCCTTGTCTCAAAAGTACTACTCAAGATCAAACAGGACAGGCCAAAGGTGATCCTTATTGCCCCAGACTGGCCATGCCAGCACTGGTACCCACTCCTACGCAGTCTGACAGCAGTGCCACCCTGGCACCTACATCATTACCCACTCCCTGCTGTCCCAGCAGGAGGGACAGATTTTGCATCCACAGCTGCAAACCCTGAACCTTGCAGCCTGGCTTATCCCCTGAATACACCACCAGCAACCCTCAGCAAACAGGTGTTGGACATCATCCTTGAGGCCAGAAGGCCTAGTACTAGGAAATCCTATTCAGAAAAGTGGAAAAGATATTGTTCTTGGAGCCAGTCTTAAGGAAAGGACACAGCTGTGCCCACCTTACCTCAAATCCTAGATTACCTAGCAGAGCTCCTCCACAAAGGCCTATCCTTCTCATCAATTAAAATTCATGTCTCGCCATCTCAGCTCACTAAAATACTGTGCCACCTCTATTTTCTCACCATCTCCTCAAACAGTTCTTGAGAGGAGCTAACAATCTAAGGCCCTTGAGGTAAACTCCCACCATGGCCTGGGACCTTAACTTTGTACTAGAGAAGCTCACGCTTCCCCCTTTTGAGCCTGCTGCTACAGCAGAGTTAAATTCCTCTCTCGATAAACAGCCTTACTTCTAGCCATCACTTCAGCAAGAAGTGTGTCTGAATTACATGCACTAATGGCTGTGGAACCCTTCATTATTTTCCATGCAGACAGGGTTTCCCTCAGGACTTAACCCATCATTTATGCCCATGGTGGTATCTAGTGTGTGCTTTAAACCAATCCATCCATTTACCAACCTTTTTCCCTAATCCTCAGAATAAAGAGGAACGGATTCTGCACTCCTTGGACGTGCACAGACAGCTCAGGTTCTACCTTGACAGAACTAAACCTTTTGGAAAATATGATCAGCTGCTTGTCAGCTTCGCTACAAGGGCAGAGGGCAAGGCCATTTCAAAGCAAACCATTTCCAAATGGATAGCACACTGCATCCATTTCTGCTACAAACACCATGGAAAACCTACCCCATAGGGGATCAGAACTCATTCCACTAGGGCTACCTCAACCTCTGCAGCATTCCTCAGGGGAGTCTCTACCAGGGACATCTGGAAGCTGCAACCTGGAGTTCTGTACACACCTTCACCAAGCATTACCACTTACCTATTTTTTCTAAATCCAGAGCTGGATTTGCCACAGCAGTCATACAGGGCCTGCTAGCCAGCCCCAATACTTCTTGACTGCCTCCACCCTTCCTCACCTTTGGAAATCAACCCAAGTGTGTGAAGACTGTAACAGTGAAACACGAACATAGTACAGTTGTGTACATTTACCATAAATGTAGATGTTCAAGTGTATTCACTGTTGCAGTCCTGGTTTACCCTCTCTCCAGCCCCCTGACTTTTCTATTCTTTCCACCTATCCTCTTTTTGGCCATATCATATGGCAATGGTATTTACTTTTTACTGGAGTTCCACACCATGCAATTGCTTCCAATGTTGGGGGCCCCTGACATCTGGGCAAGAAAAACTGATGTAATGGTGTCGGCTGCATGTTTTATACCCCTCATGACCTGATGTCATGGAAGAGGCGACAGCATCCGACGCAGAAATCCCAAGACCCTGGTATTCGGGCCGACTGAGGGCTACCAGCAGGCAGATATCCCAAGTGTGATGACTGCAACAGTGAATACACTCGAACATCTACATTTATGGTAAGTGTACACAACTGTACTTTGTCCAGGCAATCATGAGGGTGCTCTTTTGCTTCTGAGTACCCCTATCATGCACTTGCTCGCATCAAAGGTGGGTGCCCTAATTCATTTCCAGGTTAGTCTGGCTTTCTTCCCCCAGAATGGAGACCCATAGACCTTCACATCTGCCTGTCTGCCCTTGACAATGAATAGGGTGTCTTCATCCAGTTAGCTTGATAAGTCTTGGCATATACCCCAGACTGGAATCTGAAGCTGTCCTCCTCTGTCCAGCCCTGGCTGACAGTCACTCCTTCTAATACTAACAGACTGTAGAGGTGTTTTTTCCTGCCCCCTGCCCCACCATATCACCCCCCCCCAATGGTGGTTGCTGGGGACACTGCATCACCATGAGAAATTCATTTCCCTTCCTCTAATGTGCATGCTGTCACCTTCATACCTCTTAAGAGCTACTGTCATCTTTCTTACTGGCCAGTGGGAGCCATCTCATTCTTAGCATAAAATGGGCAGACCAAAATTTGCTGCTGCATGCAGTCTCTCTGCCCATTTCTTCTAATGCCCAAGCCTCTGTTTGAATTTGGTCATAATCACCTTCATGCCTTTTAAGAGCGGTAGCCATTTCTGTGTCATTCTTGCTGTCCGGTGGGAACCAACTCTTTCTGATCTTGGAATGGGTGATCCAACATGTACTACTCCTTCCAATCTCTGCCCATTTTTCCAGTGCTTAAGCCTTTGTTTGAACTCTGGTCATTTGGGCATTGTCGGGTCTTTATCCTTCTCTGCCACAGAGTCGAACAGAACCCATTCTTCTCTGCCACAGAGTCGAACAGAACCCATTCTTCTTAACACTGATAAAAGCTTTGTGGAGGAACCTCTCCCAGATGCCATAGATATCGTAGGGTTCCAGTGAACTTTGTCTCAAACTTACTGCTGTGTGTGTGTCTTTCGGCTTTTCCCGGTTAGTGGTCGCCACAGCGGGACTCCAGTCTGCTAATGATTGGCAGTAGATTTTTACGTACTGGCTTGCCGGGCCTAACGCACAACCTTCAACGAAGGAACGCCCATTCACGCATGCCACTACACAGAAGACGCTCTGAGAATCGAACGGGCAACGTCTAACTGTGAGGCAATAACGCTACCACAGCACCACCACTCACTGCTGTAGAATATGATAAATCAGCAGTAGTTTATTAAATTCTAAACTAAGAGCAGTTGAAATAGGAGGTAGAGAAAACCTGGCAATAGGTGCTTTCCAAGAATTTAGAAAATTCTAAGTCATAACATTGTAGAATTCTTCTTGTAAATGAATGTTCCATTACTTAACTTCACCCAAGATTTTTGCTGTTTTATGTTATCTAGGACAAGGTGCCTGCAAGTGTATCTGATTTAATGGAGCCTGAGGGAGTGTAAATTTTGGCACAATTTTTTTTTTTGTTTCAGGTACATATTCTGTCCTTGTTTGATGACCTGACCATCAGCCCCCATTTCTAAAATTGTCTCAAGGCTTTCCCCCAGCACAAGGGAGTTCACAGTAGGAAGACGAGTTGACTGGAGAGGGGGCATCTTAGGCAGCCTTGTAGATGTTTTTACTTGGGTTCTAGTCTTACACCTGGTAACTGACTGCAGAACCTGCATCTTGGGAAGGGCCAGCCATGCTTGCCTTATGTGTGTATACGTGTGTTCATGAACAAGGGAGCACTGATTGTAATGAAAGTGTGTCATCATCTTGGTATCACCAAGCCCTTGACCTGGTCCAGCTATTTTGATAGTTTGCCGTCCTTACCTTACTTGGCATCAGTCTGCTGACCAGAACCACCACTCCTGCTCCTCCAGGATGGGCAAGCCAGTGTCAGCCACTTAGTCCTATCTTCTGTATCTAGCTGTTCCAGCTTCCTAGTGTCTTTTCAAACTTGGGCTTTGTCTCTGTACACCACAGGACCAGGGTAGATTTGGGCACAGTGTGATCAACACTGCTATTACTTTAAAGCATAATATTTGTACTAAAGAGAAGTAATCTGTCTACTCAGTATTAGTAATTGAAACTGACTTTCTCTACATTTTTCCTGCAGACTGGTTGCAGAATGGAGGCTGTCCAGAGGTGTTGAAGAACAAACACAGGCTTTCTTTGAGGGGTTTAATGAGGTTCTTCCACAACAGTACCTGCAGTATTTTGATGCAAAGGAATTAGAGGTAGGTGTTAGTATACATCTGTGTTTTTTAGGAGCTGCTCTGCCAGATTTAAGGAAAACATGTTTTTTTTTTTTTGTTTTGTTTTTTAAATATTCCTCCCACCCCTGACTCAGTAAAGCTTCAGGTTATTACCCACCCCCACCCCTGACTTCTCAATTGCTCATCTCTGAAAACAGCCTGCTGGCCTTCAGTAGAGGTCACACAGGCATCTAGTTTCCCCACATCCTCTCCCTGTGTAGAAGGGCCAATGGGCTTCATGCTGTCCTCCACCCGGTTAATTCTGTCTGTTGCCCAAGTCTGTTCCCAAACTCATTTGCCAGCGGTGCAGACAGATATCCTAAGTCTGTACCATTAGGCTAGCACGTTTCTTAGTTTTTTTTTAATTGGATAATTGTTTTGTATTGTAGTTTTAGTGGGGAAAAAAGAATCTTATTGAAGCATCTTTATGTGCTTTTTCAAGAAAATTAAAACAAATAAACTAGTAACCATAAACAAAAACAATAAATGCCGAACTCTGCTAGGAAAATCCAAGGAACGTCAACCTTTTAAACCATTTAAAAACCTTTTTATTAACCATTTGAGCGCTTTCATCTCTGAAGTGAGACTTCATCAGAAACAGAAAAACTCCATTAATGAACATTTAAATACTGATTTAAGTTATGACATCACACAATCAATCATGAATTTAAAGCAGTATATACCCAAGCAAAAATACTCATTTAAAACTTTAAGAAAAAATCACGCTAATAAATAAATATATAAATGAAATATGCATTATTTTATACTTTGCAATTCTTTTTTTTTTTTTACAAATAAAGTTTTTAAGTGTTTTTGTATATATATGTATATATATTAATATTTATGAAATATTTATGCAATATTTATTGGACAGGTATTGGTGAAATAATATTATGTATGATAGAAGTTTGTTATATAATTTTACATATTTATATATGTATATATATATATAAAAAAAATTTTGATTATTGTTCGTAGTAACATATTATTTTTAGTCAACATTCCATTTTATTTATTTAATTCATTTTTATTAGATTATCACCCGATGGCCTTTTCATTTAGAATGTGTAAAAAAAAAAAGTGTAAAAAAAAAAAATAAAAAAAATTGCAAAGCATAAAATAATGCATATTTCATTTATATATTTATTTATTAGCATGATTTTTTTCTTATAGTTTTAAATGAGTATTTTTGCTTGGGTATATACTGCTTTAAATTCATGATTGATTGTGTGATGTCATAACTTAAATCAGTATTTAAATGTTCATTAATGGAGTTTTTCTGTTTCTGATGAAGTCTCACTTCAGAGATGAAAGCGCTTAAATGGTTAATAAAAAGGTTTTTAAATGGTTTAAAAGGTTGACGTGCCTTGGATTTTCCTAGCAGAGTTCGGCATTTATTGTTTTTGTTTGGTTACTAGTTTATTATTTGTTTTAACACCAACAAATAGTAGTCTTAGTCGCCAAGGATGATGAATAAAATTCTTTCCAAAATTTTATTCATCATCCTTGGCGACTAAGACTACTATTCGTTGGTGTTATAGTCTTTTGAGAACATTTGCTGTAGTTATTATTTGTTTTAGTTTTCTCTTTATCTGAGTTCTGGCTATGGATATTTCTGGGGACTTGAATTGATCTAGTACCGTCCTTGCCGAGGATACCGGAGCGGAGATTAGACAGCTACGTGGTGAAGTGTCTAACCTAAAGGGCGAACTGACTAGGTTGATGGATTTATTAACTCAGAAGGAGAGTGGTATCACTGCTGGTCATTCCTTTATTGGTGAACAGACTGTTTTTGTGCCTCCTGGTTACAATGGCTATGGAGTGAATATGGTGGCTAATTTGAATAACCCGCCAAATTTCTCTAGTTCCGGTTTGGTTTCCGGTGTCCAAACGGGCCATGTCAGCGGTGGTGGAGTGTCTATTACACAAAACAGGAGCCCTGTTAATGTTTTTACAGAACCAGGGAATAATAATAAGTGTCTAACTGCTATAAACATTTCACCCATTTTGGCTGGTTTGGATAATACTAACTCTAAATCCATGGACCAGGTGGTTCGTCCCAAGCAAGGTACTGTTTTTAATAACTTACCTCTTGTTTGTAATAGAACGGAGACAAATACCGATTTACCGCGAGAACATTTGGGCAATAATGTGACTGCAAGTCAGCAGGATGCAAAAAGTAGATTCGACAAGGTTTTTTCTAAACAGTTTACCTTTTCACATACTGAAAACTTGCGTGAAGAGGATGTTCATCGTGCATACAGCTGCAGTAATCACAGATGGCTTTTCAGCCGTCAGGCGGTCCCTCGGTCGGCCGAATTCCAAAGTCTTGGTCCGGCGTCGGTTGTCGTCGCTTACTCTTCTGATGTCAGGAAGGCCAGAGTATATAAGACACAGCCGATGCCATGTTCTTCAGTCTTTTTTGCCGCGCGGTGCCCGAAGCAGAAGCAGTTCGCAAGTGCCGGTCGGCCAGCTCCTGATTTACGAAAATATTTGGAACCGAAGTCTTCATTAAAGCTAAGTACCCCGTTGGGGGAAACTTTTCTTGCCTCAGACCAATGTCAGAAAAAGTTAATAATTGTATTTCTTGTGGGAAGCAAATACCGCATAAGGATTTCCATTCCCTTTGCATACCTTGTTTGGGCCCAGACCACGACGTCTCGGGCTGTCGCTTTTGCGCTACCTTCAATAAACGCACTATCAAGCGTCGGGCGGAGTTCGCCCAACACTTTTTTGGTAGAGCTTTTGACTATAAAATGTCGTCGGACTCTCCGACTACCGTTTTATCCAAAAAACGCAAGGAAAAGGACCGACACGCGAGGCCCGCGGTCTCCACCGACACCACGCCGAAACAGGCTACACGTGGTCCGGTTCTCAGCGAGACGCCTTTGCAGTCCCTGACTACCGACGACACTCCTTTGGCGGTGTCTTCTGTACCCGAGACCGCTGGGTCATCGGCCCTTTCCCAGACTACAACCGAAGCCCTGGCTTATGTCGAGCCTACTAATGTGGACAGATCCACCTCCACCCATGGTGTATTTAGGCCTTCATCTTCCTTTTCTATTAAGGCCTTTACTAAATCCAAAGCAGCCAGGCATCACACTAGGCCTGCTGCTCAAGGCCCATCTCCTGGACCCATGCCTAAGAAACAGATGCTTAAAATGGCTGAGGATCTAATAACTCTCATCAGAGGTTCTCAGCACCCTCCTGACAAGAGACCCAGAGTGGAGGAAGAATCACCCTCTTCTGATCAGGGATCCATTTTATCAGAGCATTCTGATGCAGAGGAACACTCTTACTCCCCTTTTGAGGATTCAGATGCAGAACAGTCCATTCCTTCTGTATCCCCCCCCTGAGGATTTTTCTTTTGGGGAAACCTTGCACACCTTGAGGGAACACTTCCATTGGGAAGGCCAAGACTTTTCAGACTCCAAGAAAAGACTTAGGGAATTTCTTTGGTTACCTCAGCACAGACCTCTGGCTATACCCCCTGTTTTGGAGGTACTGGATGATGTCTATTCGGAGGCTTGTCTTAATCCTGATTCTCTGCCTCCTGCACCAGTAAAGCCTGATAGATATTACAGAGTACCCAGTTCTCACCAATTTCTTTACAAAGGCCATAATGCTGACCCTGAAACCATTTCACAAGGCCCTAAGGGATTAAAGGCCTCCACTGCCAAGAATCCACTTCCTGCAGAAAGGGAATCTAGATCTCTAGAAAGGTGGGGTAAGAAGGTATATACCTCGGCCACCCTAGCCATGAGGGTCTTAAACTGCCAGTTTCATATGATTAAATATCAACAGTTCCTGTTATCACAATTAAAAAACAAAATGTCTCAACCTGAACAACCAGATTTAAAAGAGTTACAGGATATGATGCATAGTGCGGAACAAGTGGGTAAACACACCTTACAATGTGGTTATGATGCCCTAGAGGCCTCCAGTAGAGCGGCTGCTACAGGATCAGTCATTCGCAGACATGCCTGGCTTAGGGAACAAAATTTGCCTGATCATGTGAAAGCTAAACTTCTTGATGCTCCTTTACAAAAGGATGTACTTTTTGGTACTAATGCTGAGGATATACTACGAAAAATGGAAGAAAAAGCCAAATCTATGCAAACTGTCAAAGCTTTCTTACAGGTCCAGCCACCACGATTTAGCAGAAATTGGCCTTCAAAAAACTGGTCTTTTCCTGCCACTGACAAGCCCCAAAGAGGTAGATACAGACGCACAAGGGGCAGAGGGCAGTCACAAGGATCATATAGAGACAGACAATGGCAATCTCCAGCACCAAGAGGTGGTGAAGACAGTGCACAACAATACAGGAAGCAAACCCAATGACTCCCTCATTTCCATGCCAAGCAAGTCTCAGCTGGCAGCATCTTTGGGAGGGAAACTAGCATTATTTGCAAACAATTGGCATATTGTCACAACAGATAAATGGATTCTGGACATTATAAACAGAGGCTACAAATTTCAATTTCACACTCTTCCAAAAATGAGAGGCATGCCAAACCTACCACAAAATCAAAGGGTAGAGGCACAACTGCAAATTTCAAAGCTCCTAAACATGAGAGCTATACAAAAGGTACCTACGCACCAACAAGGTCAAGGTTTTTATTCAAGACTCTTCCTGGTACCAAGAAAAGGAACCGACTGGAGACCCATTCTGGACTTATCCATCCTAAACACATTTCTACTCGTACCAAAATTCAAGATGCTCACATTACAGCAACTTCTTCCCATGCTGGGCAAGGAGTTTTGGCTGGTAACATTGGACCTCAAGGAGGCATACCTGCATGTCCCAATCAGACAAAGCTGCAGAAGATACCTCAGATTTCTTGCAGGTTCAATCCACTATCAATTCTCTGCATTGCCCTTTGGCTTATCTACTGCGCCCAGAGTATTCACAAAGTGCCTGGCATCAGTGATTGCCTATTGCAGACTTCAAGGGATACAAATTTACCCTTATCTGGACGACTGCCTGATCCAAGCGGACAGCAAACAAATACTACTGGAACATCTGGCATATGTGACACGGTTACTGCTTTCTCTGGGATACACCATCAACAAGGAGAAATCAAGGCTAACACCATCTCAGAAAATAACCTTCCTGGGTGCCAGCTTGGACACAAACACCCAGATGGGCATACCTTACGTCAGAAAAACAAGGGCAATTGTCTCAGTACTACAAAACACTAGCAAAAAGTACCAGGCTTACTGCAAGGAAAATCCTGCAGGCTCTGGGATTCATGGCATCTTGCATTCTGCTAATCCCATGTGCAAAGCTGCATATGAGGAAACTTCAATGGTACCTAAAAAATCTATGGTCTCAACAGAGTCACAGCTTGGAAGCAATTATACCAATACTTCCATGTCTGCAAAAGGAATTTCTATGGTGGGCCCAAGCATGTCAAGTAAACACAGGCCTTCCATTCTGCAAGCCTCAAGCAAAACAAGTCATAACCACAGACGCCTCAGATTACGCCTGGGGGGGCGCACATGAAGGACAGGTGCATTCAGGGCAGATGGTCCCAAAAGGAAAAGCACCTTCACATCAATCAAAAAGAAATGCTAGCAGTAATAAATGCAATTACAGCTTTCAAGGACTTCCTGCAGCCAGGACAATTACTGATAAGAACAGACAACACCACAGTAATGTGGTACATAAACAAACAAGGAGGAACACACTCATACCCCTTGTGCAGACTAGCCATGACTCTTTGGAACTTGGCTCTGGAAAGACAAATCGAACTTCAAGCACAGTACTTGCCAGGACTGGAAAACACACTGGCAGACACTCTGAGCAGGAATATGACAGATCCACACGAATGGAAGCTGCATCCACAGGTGTTTACGGAGATAATCCAAGCGTGGGGGAGGCCAGACATAGATCTTTTTGCCTCCCACAGGAACCATCAATTGAAAAAGTTTTGTTCAAGGACCTTCCATCCAAAGGCCTGGAAAGTGGACGCCCTTTCATTCAGTTGGGCAACATGGACAGTTTATGCATTCCCACCCCTGCCTCTTCTGCCCAAGGTGCTTTTGAAAGCAAGAACAGACAAACCGAGGATGATACTGATTGCTCCAGACTGGCCATGGCAACACTGGTATCCACTCCTGAGGAGCCTAACACATACTCCTCCCTGGTCCCTGCCTCTAATACCTCTTCTGCTGACGCAGAACAGCTACAAAACCCTTCACAGTCAGCTGAAAACACTCAACCTCGCTGCGTGGAAAATTCCTTAACACCACATCAGACTCTACTCTCCAAGGAGGTGCAGGATGTCATTTTGGAGGCCAGAAGACCATCTACAAGAAAAGCTTACTCCGCAAAATGGAAGCGGTTTTGCTGCTGGAATGAGAAAAGAAGACAGGACCCTAGAAAATTGAACTTGCCTCAGGTTTTACAGTACCTAGCTGAACTGCTGAACAGTGGACTTTCATTTTCTTCCATTAAAATACACGCCTCAGCCATTTCTGCAGAATACAACACGGATCCTCCTTTATTCTCTCACCCTCTCTTACGGCAGTTCCTCAGAGGGGCTAAGAATATAAGACCTCCAAGGAAGCAACCAATACCAGCCTGGGACCTTAATTACATACTAGAAAAATTAACATTGCCTCCCTTTGAACCTGCTGCCTCAACAGATCTGCAATATTTGTCCTGGAAAACAGCTTTCCTTCTGGCCATCACTTCAGTTCGTAGGGTTTCTGAACTACAGGCCCTCATGGCGGTGCAGCCCTTCCTCATCTTCCATCAGGATAGGGTTTCCCTTCGTACTAATCCATCTTTTATGCCAAAAGTGGTATCCAGGGTAGCCTTAAACCAAGCCATACACCTACCTACCTTTTATCCTAACCCTCAAAACAAAGGGAAAGGCTGCTTCACTCTTTAGACATCCATAGGCAGCTACGTTACTATTTGGACAGAACAAAGTCCTTCAGGAAATCAGAACAACATTTTGTGTCCTATGCCGTAGGGGCTCAAGGGAAACCAGTTACCAAACAGACCATTTCCAAGTGGATTGGCCACTGCATACGATTTTGTTACTCCTATCATGGGAAATCTGTCCCTACTGGTATCAGATCTCACTCCACCAGGGCCACAGCCACCTCTACAGCCTTCCTCAGAGGTGTGCCTACTAAGGATATTTTGGAGGCAGCCACTTGGAGTTCTGTACATACCTTCACAAAACACTACCACCTGCCCTTATACTCCAGAACAAGAGCAGGCTTCGCCACTGCTGTTTTGCAGGGCATTCTGGCTCAACCCAGTTCCTCATAGTACCTACCACCCTATGCATAGCTTTGGGACTCTACCCATCTGTGATTACTGCAGCTGTATGCACGATGAACATAGTACAGTTTTGTACCTACCATAAATGTAGATGTTCGAGTGCTAATACAGCTGCAGTACAGGTTTCCCTCCCTCCTTCCCCTCTTGGTTAGGGCATGGGGCCTAACAACCTCTTCATACCTCCTGACTGGGTTATCTTGTTATGTTTTATTTGCTTGCTTACACTGATTTTGCATTACATTGCATTGCTTGCATATGTGGATAAGCTTTACTTATGTATTGCCTTCCTTTTGGGGGCACCTGACATCTGGGGCAAGAAAGACTGAAGAACATGGCATCGGCTGTCTCTTGTATACTCTGGCCTTCCTGACGTCAGAAGAGTAAGCAACGACAACCGACGCCGGACCAAGACTTTGGAATTCGGCCGACCGAGGGACCGCCTGACGGCTGAAAACCCATCTGTGATTACTGCAGCTGTATTAGCACTCGAACATTTACATTTATGGTAGGTACAAAACTGTACTTTTCCAATAGTAAAACAAGGGAAAAGGGAAATTATGATGCTTCCTTGAAAGACATGATATATATGTTGGAAAAAAGATTATTTAAGTATAAAACTACTGAAATTTACATTGCTTATTTTAAACATTGTATTCATTTAAAAATTGTGCCGCAAGAATTGAGAATTTACAAATTTCCTTTCGGCATTGTTTATACGGATGAAGTTATGTCTGATTACATACAATATTTTGATGAAATAGGCCTGGGTCTTATTACGACAACTTTACATTATTATGAGATACAGAGGGAACAAATTTTGACTGAAGTTCAAAACTTGGACAAGAAAATTAAAAGTGATTTATTTTCTAATTTTAGTACTTTATATTTTAAAATGTTAGAGAGAGTAGACAATAGACGTTATAACATTTTTCAAAAGAAAAAACGCAAATTGGATCGGGACCAGAAAAGTTACCAGAATAGTTACCAGAATAAACAGGTGTATATTAATAAAATTGATAAATATGGTGAACACTCCAATAAGAAAAAGGGAATGGTTCACTATTCCACTGGTTATATGGGAAATAGGCAAAATCATGGCTATGAATCACCTACTTACAGGGAGGTTGTAAGAAATAATTCAGAGTGGGACAATGGGGAGGTGGCATTAGAACACCAGGACAGTGAGGATTTTCCAACTGTTAGGCGCTCGGAGAGATTGGCACAGTACTACACGGAGAAGGGGGAGTACAACAGGAATTATTATCCACACAAAAAGAATTATTACTCCCACAAGAAGAATTCTTACTAGAGGGGGCAGCTATGGATGCTTCCACTATAGTTAGTGACACTATTATTCATCAAAAGGAAGGTTTTATTATATATAATTATTCAGATAGGATTATTTCGGATGATTATTTTAAACTATTTTCTAAAGGTGTCAAATTTTTATTCCGTCAACTACTGGGGATTTAGTGGACAATATTGTGGCTTTGAAATTTTATACTAGGAAATTAAATTTAGAAATTAGTTTGGAACAATTGGAGGAGAATAATTCAGTATGTCCTAACGTACATTATATGCCTAAGAAGAAGAGTATATACAACCCGCCACTGCATACATTGGTTGAAACTTATGAGAGACTTGTTATGGAGGATATTTATAGTGCATTTAAACACCATAAGAATATGGATAGGTGGAACTTAACTGAGGGTGAATATGATTTATTAAATGATTTGAGAAGTGATAAAAATATACGTATTATGGTCCCTGACAAAGGGGGTGGTATTATATTTCGTAGTATGGATTATTCAAATGAGATGTTGAATTTATTATTTGATGATAGTACTTGTATAGGAACATCTAAAAATCAGGTTAACATATCATATTCCAGGATAGATAGCTATCTGGAAGAATATGTTTTGGATGGTAGAATTAAGAGGGAAACATATGACTTTTTATATAGAAAAAATCCGATAGTCCCTGTTTTCTTTGGTATTCCAAAGCTTCATAAAAATATAGATAAACCACCCTTCAGACCTATTGTAGCAGCAAGGGGGTCAACAATTCATCCATTAACAGTATTCATTGATTCCCATGTACAACATATAATTAATAAGGTACCACATCTTTTGAAGGATTCGTGGGAATTTTTGAGAAATATTAAATCAGAATTATATGATGAAAATATTATATTTCTAACAATTGATGTAAAGGATCTTTTTACCAGTATTCCCAAAGTGGAAGGTATGTTATTATTTGAGGAGGTTCTTTTTCAATTTTCGGAGTTGGAGAATGATATGGTAAAATTGATTTGTGAACTTATGGGTATAGTTTTGGATAATAATTTTTTATGGTTTGATGGGGAATACTATCAGCAGATAAAAGGTGTCTCGATGGGAGCAACATGCTCACCGGTGTATTCCAATTTGGTATTATTGGGTTGGGAAATTGTACATGTTATGGGTAGTATATTTTGGCAAAATATTAGATTGTACATTAGATATCTGGACGATATCTTTATCTTATGGGGGGGCTTGGAAGATGAGATTCCAAAATTTATAGATTATTTAAATTCTAGTACAGATTTTTTGAGTTTTACTTTTCAGTATGATAGGCATGCTATTAATTTTTTGGATACATGTATATCTAAAGAAAAAGGAAAATTTAAATCGCAAATGTATAGAAAAAAGACTTTTTGCAATGCTTATCTACAGTGCGAATGTAATCATCCGTTAGGGCAGAAGATTAGTATTGTCAAAGGACAAGCCATTAGAATAGCACGGATGACATCAAATAAGGAGGATTTATATGGTGAATTTCAGGTTATTTCTAAAATGTTTACCGAGAGAGGCTACCCCATAAATTTATTAGATGGTATTCTTCAAGAAATATATTCTGAATGAGGGAACAAATATAAACCCCTTTTAGGTACCCCTCAAGAAATAGTAAATGATAGTATTAATAAAGGTGAACAAGACATCTCCAAGAATTTTAGGAAAGCCTGTGTTTTACAGTACAATACTAGGAACTACTATGATTAAACAGGCTTTTGAAAGAAACTGGAGTATATTTAGAACAAATTAAGACATTCTTCAGAAAGTGGGTAATAAACCCAGATTTATCAACAAGGTGGGATATAATGTTAAACAGTTGTTAGAATATAAGTTAATAAAGATGTTCCAGCTATACAAGGGACAAAAACCGTGTGGTATGTGCCCCTATTGTCCCTTTATTAATAAGGAATCAAGCTTGGTTTTGAATAACAACATGAAAAGTAGGGTTTATTTCAAGAAGGGCAGTTGTAATACTAGGGGAGTGGTGTATTTAGCCATGTGTTACACTAGTGGACATTTTTATGTAGGTAAGACATGCTAAAGAATAGAATATATGAACATCTAAATGACAAAAACTAAAAAATCTACAAATGCTCTATATAAACATGCAATTATTTGTGATAATTTTGAAAAATTTGTTTTTGGTATCCTGGATGTGGTACAAATAAATCCGAGGGGGGGTGATTGGAAAAACACCCTAAAAAAAGAAAGAAAGCCAGTGGCAATTTAGACTGGCTTCTATATTTACACCAGGTTTAAATTATGTTTCCTTGGCACCTATGTTAATGGAAAGGGCCAATAACATATGAATTTAACGTCATTTTTAAATACATTTTTAAATGAGTGTTTACAAATAAAGTTTTTAAGTGTTTTTGTATATATATGTATATATATTAATATTTATGAAGTATTTATGCAATATTCATTGGACAGGTAATGGTGAAATAATATGTATGATAAAAGTTTGTTTATATTTATATATGTATATATATATATATATATATATATATATATATATATATATATATATATATATATATATATATAAATTTTGATTATTGTTCGTAGTAACATATTATTTTTAGTCAACATTCCATTTTATTTATTTAATTCATTTTTATTTGATTATGACCCGATGGCCTTTTCATTTAGAATGTGTAAAAAAGTGTAAAAAAAAAAAAAAATTGCAAAGCATAAAATAATGCATATTTCATTTATATATTTATTTATTAGCATGATTTTTTCTTATAGTTTTAAATGAGTATTTTTACTTGGGTATATACTGCTTTAAATTCATGATTGATTGTGTGATGTCATAATTTAAATCAGTATTTAAATGTTCATTAATGGAGTTTTTCTGTTTCTGATGAAGTCTCACTTCAGAGATGAAAGCGCTTAAATGGTTAATACGTTTTTTAAATGGTTTAAAAGGTTGACGTGCCTTGGATTTTCCTAGCAGAGTTCGGCATTTATTGTTCTTTTTCAAGAAAATACTTGCAACACTGCAGCATTTCTTAGTCTGTAAAAGCAGCTATTACCAGCAGTTGTGGAAGGAGAGTGGGATGTGTATGCTGTTGAAATGGCAGCTGCTTTTTCTCCTCTTCCTATAAAGTGGAGGTATAAAGTGGAATTTAATACTCTCATCCCTCTTTTTGTTCACACTGAAAGATCAATGTTTCTTTGAGATGTACCGAATTGTAGAGTGTGGGATTTTGAGGACACAGCTGGACTTGACAGAACTTCAGCCCAGGGCAGTTTCCTGTGTCTTATGTGGGTCTGGAAAGTGCCAGACAAGTTAACACCCCTGCCCCCATGCATTTTACGTTTTTCAAGATGTCAGCAGAAAATCGTTGACTCTTTTTTTTTTACTGCATCCATTTGATTTTATTTGGTGGTATTGGAAAATGGCACAGATGAGTGGGGTGCAGCTTCCTTTCTCGTTTTTTCTCCACGTGACTTGCAAGCGTTTGTAGTTTTATTTGAACTTTTGTCTGCATTTTTAGTAAACTTTAAATTTTCCAGTTCACAGATGCTTTGACCATTTTTTCTATTTAAAATAGGCTTATAGATGATTCCTATGCTAATGACCCTAAAGGGCCTTTGTAAGCCTAGCTATGCTCCCCAAATGCATTTGTCATGTTAAATACCACTCATTTTAATAGGGGTTTAGCTTGGGTATGAGTGGTTGAGCATTTACAAGCTTTCTCTTTCGAAGAGAGGCATAGGTGGCAGACCGTGAGTAAATTTATGCGTCCTCATCCACTGATCCAAGTTGTATTTGAATAAGTACAGGGAGGAGTTATACTTCACATGGATGAGAAGCCTATTCAAGAGAAGTGGTAGTCTGTGAGATGTATACCGGTCCCTCCAGCATGTCTTTTTTGTGTTACAGGCGAGGCTTAGTTTTTTAGTGTTTTTCTGTGTCTCTTTTGTGGATGGATAACAGCTTCATAAGGCCTGGATCAGAGGATGCTTTGAATGCCAGACAGATTGCCTCTCAGCGGTCCGTAGGAGACCAAATACAAGGATAAGGCTTTGAGGCTATTTGTGTAGGGCATGATGTCTACACCAGGTATTCTTTTTGTGAGGAATCTCTCTTGGATGCTCCAGTTGTTGCATATACCTAGTCAAATACATACCAAAGGGGGCATTGTACTCAATGATTTGTCTCTTTGGACCTAGATGAACCCCTGCTTGTAAGTTGCGTAACTTGTAATGATTGTCTAACTGCATTAGACACATGATGGTCAAAGACAAGCCACTGTCTATATGCATTCCCAAATCCCTGATTGTAGAGTCAACTGTTAGTAATGTATCATCAGGGAAGTAATTTGCAGCTGTGATCATTTTTCTATAAGATACTACTGTTATGCATTTTTTTGTCATTGAGTTTTAAACTGTGACTCTGGTACCAGAGTCACATTAGTCTGTCAGGTTTTCTTGGATGATGTCTGTGTCTTTGTGGAATTTTATGGCTGGGGCGAATTTGCAATCGTTGAAATTGCTCTGCCAGAGGCCTTTGACATTGGCCTTGACTTTAGAGCAGTAGATGTCAAAAAGGAGCAGATCCAACACCGAACCCTGACTTTGTGTCCAATCTGTAAGCCACTTGGATATCCAGCAGGTGATATAGAAGTTTATACCTACTTTTGTGAGCTTGTTTACAATGCCCAAGTGGCGTATTGTCAAATGCTTTGCCCAGGTCATAGAATATGCACGGTTTTGCCCTCATCCATTTCTTTCTCAAAGAAGTCCACCAGGTTGTGTAGGCATGACCTGCCCTTAACAAAACTGAACTGTGTTGTATCCAGTGTCTGAAGGTTTACTATACCATTATTTATCATGTCCATGATTATTCTTTCCAAGGCCTTACATATGAGACTAGTTGGACTTAATGGTCTGTAGTTCCCCATGTCTATGGATGCCCCACCCTTGTGCAGGGGAATAGCCATTGCAGTCCTCCTTTCACTTGGCAGGAGTTTGTTCGGAGGCAGTGATTGAGCAGTATTTCTATTGAGTCTAATAGGTCATATTTCATGCTATTAAGAAGGCATCCTGAGATATTATTAGATCCCATTCATGCAGTGATTTTGACCTTGGAGAGTGCAGTGAGAACTTGTTCCATAAGGATAGTTGAGAGAGCTATGGTTCAGGATATTTCCTGAGAGTTGTCTCAGGGAAAAGGTGTAAAAATGGAGCTTTAAAAGTAGAATCACTGTTCCATTAAGTATCCCTATAAACAGAGGATGGGCCCCTGCAATAACTGTTGTCTGGGCCCAACCAGGTGGAGTAGCAGTTACTTAGTCAGAAAGGGTACCAGCTGTGTGGATGTAAGTATTATCAGAAATCCAAATTTAGTGTAGAATGCTACTCCTTTTGGTAGTTTTGTCAAGTCTAGTAGGTTCTGGTAGCTGTGACAAACTGAAGCTCTTAATGGTTGGTTTGGTTGTGTTTGAGTTTTGAGAGGCATTTTAGTCCAGTGTATGTTTTCACCTAAGATTATTGTGTCTTGTTCAATATTTGATATCTCAGACAAGATGTCATCAAATAGATTTATATTTGATAGTGTTTTGAGGATGTAAATAATCATGTACAGTACTCTGTTTGTTAGGGGGTTGCCTTCAGTTTACCGAACGTCCACTTCCCCGACGCACAGTTTACTGATGCTTCATATCAACGACATCTGGAAAGCTGATGTTTCCCATGCGATAAGTAATCTTTTGGCCATCAACTTGAACTTTGCCCCTTACCCCCACAGTAGTGCGTTCTTGGAGTTGGTATATTTAGTAAGTGGGGTGTGGGGGGTTTAGTTTTCTTCGGGTAGTTCCTTACGTCGGGATGGCCAAGTGTTTACTTACTCATGGGAAATGTCTTTGCGAATGTCGGTGAACTGCATATCGGGGAAGTGGACGTTCGGTAAACTGAAGGTAACCCGTGTTAGGATATAAGATTGCTAAGAGTAGTTCAGTTTTGCTTAACTATGGTTTTGGAATATCACTTGTAACTTCCAGGTCATGGGAAAAGAGTAATATAATTCACTGGCTCTTAATTGGTCTGTCTAAACTAATAACCCTGAATTCTCAAGGGACAAGAATGTCTGTCCAATCTGTGTACGAGTTTTAACCACATTTTAATTATGCTTGGAATGTCTGGTTTGTGAATTCCATGTAATTGTGTAGTTTGTTTGTCCTTTAGGAGGTACAGTTATGTATAATGCTGGAGATAAGTGGGACCTGGATTTGGGTGCACGTCTCTGCAAGCATGAGCTGAATAAAAGTGTCAATTTTAAGAATAAGTGTACATTATTAAGTTGCAAATAATGTAGTTTTTTTGTGTAAAGATTTATTTTTCAATACATTTGTATAGTAGTATATTTGTATGCATTTAGATGACGTATAGTACTTTGGTTGTGATGGTGACAGTTTGTGAGTTGTCCCTGCTGTGATTGTATGTGGTTTAGTACTGCCAGAGATTTAATGGTATTTGATAGTAACTGTTGCTAGAAACATAAGTAGGATGAACAAGTGTGATTTGGCATCATTTTACATTTCATATAGAAAAGCATTTATGTTTATATTGTAGTTAAGGGAGTTTAAGTTATAGACTGTGTTTAGTTTGAGGCTACATGTGTGCAGTGGCAGATCACTCTGAGTCAGTAGTATAAGGGGGTTGTAGAGTAGTTTAAAATTAATTTTTCTAAGTGCAGAAAGTTGATTTAGTAGTCAAGAGTATTTCAGGTGATGTGTAAGACTTGGATGGGTTCATTATCTGTAAAGGTATACAACTGCTGGGGAGGCAGGGGTTGGGAAAGAGGGGAGCAAAGTAGTCAGTCAGGATAGTAACAGTAGACACTGCACACACATGAGCACTGCCAATTGCAGGCAAAGGATGCCAGCACCATGGCGTAGATGGGTAAAGTTCAGACTACAGCCCGGGTGACCAAGGCTGTAATTAGCAGCTTGGGCATCTGAGGAGCTAGCATGGGTAGGATGGGCATGCCCATCCTGAGTGGGTTCACGCTTGTACTTGGTATGCAGCTTAGTCTAAGTGAGGCAGGGACATAAGGCTGCACACTCCTGAGGCAGCATCACAACACTGGCACATACCATTATAATTCTGTCTCAGGATTACGAGTGTGTGCATGAAAGATGGGGAACTTGGAGCATAAAACGTGAAAATAATCTCAGCAGCAGTATGATGCAATAGCAGGATATTCCGTCTCTTCACCAGCCCCAGATATGGGTCAGGTTTGCCAGGGAGACAGTAGGGCAGGTCCTGTAGACTTGGAGAATGAAGAGATGACTTGTTGGCAAACTGATCAGCTGCAAGAGCTTAAGAAAAAAAAAACTCAGTAACAGGATGTGGCTATATGACGAGAAAACCTGAAGGTAAAAAATAAGTAAAAAATGTGTTAAACATCAGACTAACTCTAATGGTGAAGTATGCCTCTCCTTGTATGTGTTTTTTACCCAAGTAAAGCACTGCAAAAAAATGGAAGATCACACTACCGAAATGCCTGGAAAGTGTAATCTGATGTGAACGAGTTCCTGGTGTCATCAGTGTTTTTTTCCCCTCATACAGTGCTGTACAGCTGGGTTAATGTCAAAAAATAGAATGAAGTCTAAATAAACACACTACCTAACAAGAAGGCTAAATATGCACACTACCTAGCAAGCTTAATACTGCATTGTCTTGTGTTAGCCATTGGGTTTTGTCTCACATCAGTTATGCTTTCACACACTGTTTCTCTGACTAGGAGTACGTTATTTAAAATTTGTTTACTGGGATAGAGCACCGATCACAAGTTATCAGTTTCAATCAGCGAATGCAAAGAAAATCAGAATTACATTTAGTGTGAGATGGTAAAAGTATAATGAAACTACACGTCTGTAAAATACCATGTAAAAAGCATATACTTTACTTACAAAAATCCAGATAGATCTCATGTAAAACGTTTGGCGTCTGGGTGATGATTTCAGCTGTTTGTTGTCTAAATGGGAATGCTAGGATAGTTGAGTGGAGTGAATGATGCTGGATAAAAGTTGAGTAGTTGGAAGGAAAAGTTATATTAAGCAAAAGAATGAGGGTGAAATAAATTGGCCAGATGAAGAGCAGTAAGTGATACTAGCAGGAGAAAGAGTGATATAGCTCAGTATAGGTGATGTGGCTGGATAAGAGGCAGTGGCATTTGGCTGAGTAGAGGAGGTTGGACCTTTAATTGAACCTTACATTTTGGTTAAGATTATTTGTGAGAACACTTCCCAGGGTTTTCTACATGTTATAGAGAAGCAGTTATGTGTACATGGACACAAAAGAGGCACACCACGATGATTCTTCAGGCTTTAATAGAGGATTAAAAACATCAAACGAACAGCTGTAGGAAGGAGTAAGCGCTTTCACGTTTTAACAACGCTTCTTCAGACTTAAAATACATCTAAAAAATGTTCTTATATACTCATAGTTAATTGAATAATTAAAGCAATTAGAATAATTAAAACTCTATCACAGTCATCCCTTGTTAAAGGTGTATTGCTATGTTAGTAGCTTATATAAAAGACTATATCTTGTGACTGTATATATAGTAAATGCAATATACTTATATATTATACAAGACATATCTACTAAAATTAAGAATAGAACAATTTAAAATGATAATAATTAGCAGTACTAATATAAAGTAACCTACAACTTATAAGAACAAACTAAAAAATGGTATCACATGTTTAATACTATCATATGTGGCATAGCTAAATTAATAACTAGAATAGTGTGTGAAGATAATAATAAAATTATTGAACATACATATATATATATATATATATATATATATATATATATATCTATATCTATATGAAAAAATATATATATATAAAAATATATAAAAAAATGTGCATGTTCGTACATACTTACAGTAAATGTTTGGCTAAGTGTACATGTACAGAGATAGTGTATACAAGTTATATATAAAGAACTTCACTGAAGAAAAGGAAAACAAATGGATATTAAGGCTACAAGCACATAGAGGCCATGGCCTCAATGATAAAATATCACTTAAACCTTTTCTAAAAGGGAGACCCTATAGTCATTAATATCCATACATGTACAGTAAACAAGTTAATATAACTTACATGTTACATGTTGTACATGTACACTTAGCCAAACATTTACTGTAAGTATGTACGAACATACACATGTTTTACATATTTTTATATATATATATTTTATATATATATATATGTATGTTCAATAATTTTATTATCTTCACACACTATTCTAGTTATTAATTTAGCTATGCCACATATGATAGTATTAAACATGTGATACCATTTTTTAGTTTGTTCTTATAAGTTGTAGGTTACTTTATATTAGTACTGCTAATTATTATCATTTTAAATTGTTCTATTCTTAATTTTAGTAGATATGTCTTGTATAATATATAAGTATATTGCATTTACTATATATACAGTCACAAGATATAGTCTTTTATATAAGCTACTAACATAGCAATACACCTTTAACAAGGGATGACTGTGATAGTTTTAATTATTCTAATTGCTTTAATTATTCAATTAACTATGAGTATATAAGAACACATTTTTTTAGATGTATTTTAAGTCTGAAGAAGCGTTGTTAAAACGTGAAAGCGCTTACTCCTTCCTACAGCTGTTCGTTTGATGTTTTTAATCCTCTATTAAAGCCTGAAGGATCATCGTGGTGTGCCTCTTTTGTGTTTTTGGGTACAAATTGGACTTTTCTTAAGAGACACTTCATCCAGTACTGGTTTGTCTTTGTTGCATACGTGTACATGGAGTTTACATTTAGGGGATTGCAATGTGGAGGCAAGAATGGTCATAGTTTCAGAGGCTGTAAGAGTAAGGTTTTATGTATAGTTTATCTGCTATAAAAGAGGAAGCCTGGTTGGTTACGAGTTTTGATAGTTGGGATCCTAGGATAAAAATCAGCCATTTGAACAAGGAGCCATTTTGCTTTTTCACTGTTGTACAGTGGCTGTCATTTTTAGGGGACTGGTTACCTGCAATAGTAGGAATGAGGAAAAAATATAAAGAGCAGTGAGTAGCGCTGTATATGAGTTGTTTAGAGTTCCGAAGAGGTCAGGCATTTAAGAAAAGAGAATGTAGCATAAATGTCCTGACTGAGTTCAGTGTTGCAGTATTCCTGACTTATGGGTTGTCACTGCTGATGTACCAAAGCTTTACCTTCCCTAGGTCTTACTTCTGACACATGACCTCAGCTAGTATGCATAGGGGGTATAAAGACAAACGTGTAAGAGTGTATCCTTAGACTGTCTCACCACCAGCCCGAATACAGGTCATGCATCTGTCAGACTGTTTCGTCGTTTGGTTGTTGGTACCTTAGCTCTGCTCATCTCTCCAGATAAGTGCCCCATTGAGGAACTTCCTTGTCTTCGAATTCTTGTTAATTTTTGTAGATGTCGGGCATGGTAAGCACAAATGTGATAGATTCCGTACAAAAACTTATATACTAAGTTTCTTTTTTGCCTAGGCCCCGGACATGATTACAAGTCCTGCTGTCAGTCCGTTCATTCCAAAAACCCTTGGGTCTAGGCTTTCCACTCTCAACACTTTAGCATCCGAAATGTTTGGCCCAATCTGCAGTCCAATTTTTCTTTCTCCGATGTACCCACTGAGGTTTCAAAACCTGCAGTACATCAGGCTACTTCTCAGTTGCATGCTGCCAAGTACCCGTCAGAGATCAGTATGGCTCCTGAGGCCTTGGAAACTGCCAGTACATCCGAGGATTTGCATCTTATTTCAGAAAGACTGTACGGTTTTCCTCAAATTCTACTTGGAGAAGAAATCCCAGGCTGTCCAACACAGGTCAAATATGGTTCTGATCCTCTGTGTCTCATCCACATGGTTGTCAGGCCTAAAATGAAAAAGCAGAAGATTAAGCATGTGGCCTCCCCCTCAACGGCTAGAGAGGAGGAGTGGATAGACTTTTCGCAAGGGCTATTCAACACTGTTACCTATTTGAAGGCCCCCTCCTTCGGGTTGCCACGACTACAGGCTACTGTTCTTAAACCTACTCTGGTTTCCTCTTCCTCTGACAAGGAGCAGCATTCTGACTAACCATGCTCTGGACTATTCTTCTGAACTGCATTCTCCAGAACATATCTCTTCCGATGAAGGGGACTCCCTCTTACTGGATTCCACTATAGAGGAGGCTTCTTTTGGGGAACTGTACAGAGCATGATGAAACATTTTGATTGGCAGTACATGCAGATTCTTGATGTTCAGAAGAGGTACTACGCCATCTTGGAGATGGGCACCCCTACCCCTTCTCCAGTTCCTACCGTGCTTGAGGATTTCCAGGACACTTTTGCTTACCTCTTCTCTACCTGATTCTCAACCACCAGCTCCTAAGAGACGAGACAAGTTTTACAAAGTCCCTAATAGCCTAAAATATATATATATATATATATATATATATATATATATATATATATATATATATATATATATATATTTATACACATACAAGAACCATGTGGCAGACCTTTCTGCAGCATCTCTCTCTTCAGATAAGCCCTCCATGCTTCTACCTGGTGCTAATGTCCTACCTGCTGATTAAGATAGTAGGGCTATGGAGAGAGAAAGAAGGTTTGCATCTGTGCTACCCTTGCCTTTAAGGCAATTAATTACCAGACTTGAATGACTGTGTTTGATTTCTGTTAACTCCTTAATCAAAGTTATCTTGGATCATCGTACAGCAGACTCTAAGCAACAGATGCAGAGTTTACTTTCACAAGCCACTCAGATTGCCAGACACAGCATTAAGTGTAGTTACGATGCTGTGGATGTCTCTTTTAGGGCAGCTGCTACAGGATCGGTTATCCATAGATGTGTATGGCTTTGCAGTGATCCTGTGCCTATGGATTTTAAATCAAAAATTCTAGGTTTGCCCTTGGACAAAGACTTACTGTCTGTCCCTCAGGTAGCCAATCTGTTCAAAACACTCAAGACCAAGGTAAGATCATGAAAGACTGCAGACAGGTCCCATTCTCCTCAGTTCCTAAATACCATAAGAACTACCCAGCTTAAATCTACCTCATTCATTAGAAGAGACTATAGGACAGTTCAGAAATGAAGGAAAATACCCAGGGTAAAGATGCTTTGAAAAATCCCAAAGGGAAGCTCCAGCTGGGAGGCTGCCCCTTGGAGGCAAAACATGGTACTATCCCTGCAGCATCCTTCCCCAACCTCATTGCCCCTCTTTCTCAAAGGTTGTTGCTTTCTCTAGCCAGGTGGGAAACTATTTCCACAGGCAGTGGGCCCTCTCCATCATCAGGGATGGCTATGCCATGTCTTGGGAAGACAGGAAAGAGAGCGACACTGGCGGAATCCCAGGGATGTATTTTCTTTCTCCCATCCAGTTATCCAGATTGCGCTTAAAAAGGGGTAAAGAGGTACTTTGCTTGACGTGGAGAGGGAGTCTATTCCACAGATGGGGGGTAGTCTCTAGGACTCACGTCTGTCCCGTCAACAAGTCCTTTTGATGTCACAGACCAGGTTGAGGCCGCGTGTGAGTTATTCCAGTGGAGCTTGACTTGCAGATATGCAGCAGTCCCATTAAGCCAGGGTCCAAGATCATCTTGTATGCCAGACGGGGGTCACCTCTGAGGAGTCTGTATGAAACTGAGTAGAGGGATAGGGCTTTTAGCCTGTGTATCGTAAATTTTGAGGCCCTGGAGTCTCCTGGTGAGGAGCCTCCATCTCTCCAGTTGCTGCATGTGCTTTGCAAGGTACATGCCGAACAGGATGTTGTACTCAATAATGGGCCTTATAAGGGAAGAATACAGGGATGTCATGGCCTCCTTGTCCCTGGATGAGATGCCCTTAATTATGAGATGGGCCATGTTGAAAGCTTTCTGTACAATGAAAGCAACATGGTGGTCAAAAGTCAGGTTGCTATAAACCTGGGTGCCCAAATCCCTCATGACTAATTGTGTGTTTAGGGCATTATTAATGTGATAATTTGTGGGGACGTCACTCTCCCCAAAGGGGATGATGATCCATTTTTTGGTATTCAGCTTGAGGCCATTTTTCTGGCACCAGTCATTTGTTTAAGTGAGACCCTCTTGGAGGATGTCCACATCACTTGGGGGAAATTGATGACAGTGCCCAGCTTGCAAACCTGGTCAGCCACAGCCCACTGGTTTTGGCCTGCACCTCAGAAAAGTAAATCCCAAATAACAGAGGCCCCAAGACCGAATCCTGGGGTATGCTGCTCATTACAGGTGTACTGCCTGAGGTGGCTTCCCCTATTTTGACTAGGTGCATTCTGTCAGTGAGTCAGTGTGCTACTCATCTGGTAACATACAGATTGATGCCTAGTTGAGAGAGTTTATTATGCCCGAGTCGGGAATAGTGTAGAAGGCTTTGGCCAGGTCAGGGTAGGCGGTGTTCACAGTCTTCCCCTCATCCCTGGCTTTGGTGACCGTCTCAAAGAAGTCAACCAAATTTAACAGACATGACCGACCTTTGACAAAGGCAAACTGTGTGGGATTGAGTGTTTGGAGTTTCCAATCTCTTTGTTAAAGAGGTCCATGATCCATTCCATGGCTTTGCAGATCAGGCTAGTTAGACTGATGGGTCTATAATTTCCCAGATCGGTGGGCACTCTACCTTTATGCAAAGGGATGACAGTGGCTGTGAAGTTTTTGCTGAATCTGTCAGCCAGCAAGTTTGCCATATCCATGGGATTTGTATATGTGGTGTCTTTGACCACCAGTTCTGAACTAATCTGGGTTCTTCCGTTGAGATTGCGGACATATGTGAAGAAGGCCTTATGAATGTCCCTAGTAGATGTGGCCAATCTAGATTCAAAGTTTGCTTTGGGGGATTTCACTTGTGCTTTTATTTGCTTGCTCAGGCTAAGGAGAGATTACTTCCAGTTGGGCACCTGCTCCTTCTTGCTCCTGGACAGCAATGTTTTTCTTTTTGTTATTGAGTTTTTAATTGCAGATGTCCGCCAGATAGGTTTACTCTTTCTTGTAGAGGATTATTTTGTCCTTTTGGGTATTCCTAATTCCATGCATCTATATAAATGGTTGTATAGTGCTTTGGTGTAGCTATGGATATTGGTGCCAGTTCCTAGAGAGGGGAAGGGGGCTGGGAAGCTGTTTATACCATCCCTCGGGAGGCTGTAATCAGCTTTGAAGAAGTTTTTTTGTTTGACCCTAGCTAGTGGGGGGTTGGGGGAGATGGTGACTTTGAAAGTGACCGCTTTATGGTCTGATCTTACCAGGGAGTATGATACTGCAGTGGTTACACGTGTTGGTTAATACCAAGTCCAAGACATTATCACCTCTTATGGAGGGCATCAACTAGCTCTTCCAAGGCATTTGTATTGACAAAATCGAGGAATCTCTAGACATTTGTGTTCTGGCATGAGTAGTTCTTTCAGTCTGTTTGGATAGTTAAACTCACCCAGGATCAGGGTAAAGGGCTGAATCTTGATAGATTCGAAGAGGTTCTGATAGGCAGATTGGGCATATTGAGTTAGATTTGGGGGCTGGTAGATAGCTATGATTTGTATCGGAGTCTTGTCAATGGTTAACTGCACCTGGAGTGTCTCATGTGCGTCAAACTGTTTGACCAGCCTGGAGGTATGTATGTTTTTATTGTATATTGAAACTCCACCTCCTTTGGCTTTACTGCCCACAGTTTGTTGGCTGACTGTGTGCAGTCAGTCTCATACCATATACTAGATTAACTGTCCGACTATACTTAATGTCTTGTTGCATCTTGCAATAAAGTTATAGCTCTAAACATATAACATAGGATCTAATAAAATGTAGTTACCAACATATATTGCATTCAGCACTTGATTGTATAGAAAATGTCTAGCAGTCAAAATGACTTGGGACTGTAGCACTAGGGGTTAAATCATGCAGTCCTTTGAAACAGGTAAACTAGACCCACTGCTGATTTGTACAAACCATTCTGCAACCAGCTCTTAACTCTCAGATTTAGCCTTATGGTAGGTGCCCATTAATTTTTGTTTCTCCTTACTGCTTCTTCTTAAATATGATTGGAGATCAAACCTTATTCCCAAATGCCTTCTCAGATTTCAGTGACTGTTACTGACCACTGAGCCACTGTCTGCATATTCCCAACACTGTGCCATAGCCATACCTCTCAACCTCTTAATGCAAAAAATCTGGACAAAGCCCGAGAGAATGGGGGGGGGGGGGCGGCAAAGGTCCAAAAATAGGGACATATTTTAAATATTGCTCTTATAAACTTAGAAAGTTGCTAGAGTGACAGGATTTTTTCAACATAATTTTCTTAAGTGTTTGAAGTCTGAAAGTCAAATGTATGCCATTATTTAGTGACTTCAATCATCGGATCATTCCAGTGATTTGCCAAAAAAACGCAAATTTTATGGGAAATAGACCAAAAAGTCTGGACAATTGAGAGGCATGATGGTCATGGCTGTGTGTTAGAGATGAGCAAAAAGCATTATGTACACAGTCATATAATTTTATGAAGGAGTCTAAGGATCATTAAGAGGGCTGGAAAACTTATGTCACTTACACATACAAAAGTGACTAAAAAATGCTCGTGTGCCCTTCTCAAAAAAAAAAAAAAAAAACGTAGTACTTTCCATATTAGCATAGGTGTCGCATGTAGCTTGGGTCACCTTGTGCAATATGATACACATTTCGTTCCCCGCCTTGGATCATTATTTGGAGATTTAGTTGTAGAGATCTTTCCTGGTCTGGGTTTTCAGGAGTGGGGCAGTTTAGAGAAAGAAAAAAAAAAACGGGTTTGCCACATACAAGAATGTAGTCCTTCCTCTCCTCTTCGTTTCAGCAGAATGGGGGGGGGGGATAGTGATGAAAGCATACTCTCTGCTATTGTACAGAAGACTTCTTGATGTTTTGATGATTCTGCTAATAATTAAATTTAGGAAAGAAAGACCAAGACTCATTTTCATTGCTTCAGTCTACTTAAGAAGAACATTTTATTTATATAATTTAACTGGAGTAGTGCACCAAATCTTATTGGACCAATTTCAGTTTCAGTCCAGAATGTGAACACACATCAAGTGGACAGAAGTAAAAATAATTTAGGCAATGAAAGAGCACACTAAAAACGGTTAATATACAGTAGAAAAAAAAGCAGAAACCACCATGTACAATATTTACATCAGAGTATCGACATATTGGGAGATAAAGAAGAGATGTAGTGAAAATGATAGGTAGTATGTGTCTGAGAATAGGGAGACTAGGTTATGTGACCTGATTCATAGTGTTTACAATTTATGGTGTGAAATGTTTTCAGGTGTGCACAAAAGGAGGAGTAATTGGATAGATCTTTAAGATTTGAGGGAAGATCCCTCCAGAGCTGAGGTCAAAGGGTAGAAAGGGAGTGGTTGGGAGCACTGCAGTCTTTTTGTAGATGATTGCAAGAGAGGCCCTGACTGGCTGTGAGGTCTAAGGTTATATGATGGAGGCTGTATAAGCAAGCTAGGAAAAAGAAGGGCAGGGGTTTTCTTTCAGGAGCCAGAAAAGTTGGGAGCCACGTAGTAGATTTCTTCATTGCTGAATCGACGGCCATTTGGCTTTGATTATTGTAAGACACTGGTGTTCATGCCTTGGGAAAGGGGAATGAAGTGGCAGATGGAGTTTGCGATTTTTTGGATGGTGGTAGTTTCTTTTGGAGGCAGATGCTAACAGAGGTAGGCTGTAGTCAAGTTGGTCTTGAAGAATTCCTTTGCCAATAGCATTTTTTGTTGGCACGAAAGAATAGGGAGTTTATCTTTTTCGGGGTATTTTTGAAGTGATTGTGGAAGTTAAGTGAGGAATCAAGCCAGACTCCAAGGTGTCCAAAGGGTGTTAACCTACTCAATGGCATTAAGGTGGTCAAGATTAAGAAGTGAGTTGGGGTTCTTTTGCCTTTTAGTGGAGATTTCAAAGACCATAGTTTTAGTTTTTGAGGAGCTAAGTGATGTTTTTTTTGCAACTGAGCAAGTTAATGAGGGAGAGGAAATCTTTTTGCAGATCATATTGAATTGAGTGGGTTGTGTGGTTGGAGAAGCAGAAAAAACATGTTCTTGGTGTATAGTAAGAAGGGAAGGATGAGTGTAAGCTTATTTATAAAAATTGAGAAAAGAAGAGAGGCCAGTATGGACCCTTGAGGAGCTCCTTTAAGTTAGGGAGTGGTGGCTGATGTACTGTTAAAATTTACTGAGAAAAGTTGGTTGGATGGCTAATTTTGGAAGCAGGAAAATAGCATCATTGAGGTAGTTTAATAGGATTGGGTGGCCAACCAAGTCAAAGGTTCTGGTAAGGTCTGTAAATATGGCAGCAGTAAGGAGGCCTTTGTCCATAGTGGAAAGAATGTAATCAGTGAAGGTCCAAAATGCAGTAGAACTGCTGCAGCTAGACCAGAAGCCATGTTGCTTGGAAGAGAGAAGGCAGTACTGACTTGTGTAATTTGAGAGTTGATGATAGACCAGTTTCTCTAAGATTTTCCCAGGGTTTGGGAGGATGGTGATTGTCAGTAATCAACTTAGGTAGCTTGGGTTTGGCTTTTTGGGGGGGGGGGGAGTTATGAATTTTACTGTTTTCTATATATTGGGCATACAGTTTTGAGTTGAGGAAAAGGTTGTAGCTCTATAGCAGAGGAGTAGCACTGTACTCCCTACATTGGAATATGAATGAGGGTAAGAGGGTACCTGTCCCTTAGGATAGTCAGTTTAGTTTTATTTTAGGTTTTCAAGGAGAGGTATAATGTCTTTGGTTACAATCTTTTTAAAGTAAAAGGGGGTGAGTATAAGAGGGAGGTGAGGTAGAGGTTGGGTGTGGGAGTGAAGCATGTGAGCTGGTGGAGGGGAGGGTGGAAGAATAAGTACTAAAGTCTGAGCATAAGAGAGAAGAGAAAGAAGCGTGTGCATTGGGAGGAGTTTTATGACCTGTTAACTGGTTGCCTTCCACCCGTAATTGTTTAGGGGAATGAAAAAGGTTTGATATGTTCTTGTATGATGGCTCTTATGACATTTAATTACTTGGTTGGACAGGTTTTTGAGAAGAGTGCAGTGTTGTCTGGTAGGAGGAGTTTGGTCAGACATCCAGGAGTACTGTGCTTTATCTCTGAGCGATTAGGAGGGTTTTGAGTTTGTGAGCCAGGTGTTTTTCTTTTTGCAGTCAAGGTAGATGTTGGAGCTTGTATGACAGTGATCACTTAGGTTGGGAGGGTGGATAGAGATGTGAGAACTAAGTGAGGGGTTATCTGTAATCATTAGATCAAGCAATGAGTGATGTGGTGAGGAAGAGTTGGGTCTGGTGTATTCAGAAACAAGGTGTGCGAGATTAAATTAATTGAGAAGTTCAAGTATGCAGTTTTGTGAGGTGACCAAGGAGGGTAGAGGTTAAGGTCACCAAGAAGATTTCTGATGCTCTGAACAGAGGAGGTTATTAATCTTTTGTTATGCAAAAGGAGGGTGATAAGCAACAGCTTGAGGAATCAGAGCTTGATGAAGAGTGGATTTGTGTTGGTAACCAATTTAGTAGGTAATCTGAGGAGTCATTAGTTTGAGCAGGGAGTTGTATGTTGATGTCTGACTTGAAAAGGAGGAATACATCCTCCTTGCCTTAATCCTGGCATGGCATCAATAAAGTAATCGTAGCCTGGGAAAAAGTGGTGCATGGAGTGGTCTTGTGGCTTAAGTCAGGATTCTGTTATAGCAATGATCTGGTGATTGTGAATAGACATGAGAGCTTAGATGGCCTGTTTTATTTTGAATGCTTTGTGCATTAATAAGGAGGCAGGACAAGGTGTTTGTGCCTGGATTTAACTCAGTGTTACGTAAGATGAAGGGTATGGGTGTGAATTTTGAGGAGTTTAAGTGTTGAGGTATTTAATGGTAGATGGATGCCAGCTGTAGTGGCAGAATTGTGTACGTGTAGAATGGGGATGAAAAGTCTATAGGACAGCAGTGGAAGGGAGAAGTGTCAAGGGGTTTGTAATAGTAATGGTACTGGAGGGTACAGTGAAGAGGAAGTTGGAGAGTATAATGACTAGGGTAAATGTGCTGAAATGCATTTGTCTGAGGTGAAGAGGTTTGAAGGTAGTGAGTGTTTGGATGAGATGTTTAGTAATAGGAAGAAGCAGAATATGCAGAAAGACATTTTCTTTGGCAGTTTTTAAACAATAAATCTAATGGTATACGGAAATTCAGTATATGTTCCTATTATGGAGGAAAGTGGGATATGCAGGAGGAAGGGGGGTTGGGAACAGGCTTTATAAACAAACAAGGCCACAATCAGTGTGTGTTAGATGATGCCACTAGTCAGCTTTCAGAAACAATAATTATAATAAAATACCAATTAGTGTGTGGTAGAAATCTGGAAGAAGTGACAGCAAGGGTACTTGAGCAGTTTCTGCTGTCAACACAAAACATAAAAAGATCTGTTATCAATTTTCATTCTGTCCTCAACTGATGGATTCAGAGCCAATCCCTCTGATCCAACTCTGCCATTGCTAAAGCTTGTGGCAACCTAGAACTCTCAAGCTTTTCCCTTACCCACAATGCACCAACCGCAATTACCTTGGATCTCATTTGCCACTTCCAGTGAAAGATGTGGTTCTTGGTTCTCTCTAGCTTTGTTTACGGTAAGTGCTTAAAACTTTATTTGCTTTCTAAATATTTTTAGTCTGTTGTGTTATTAGCCTTTAAGTCCCATGCCCTTTATCTTACTTCTGGTAGTTGTTTCAATACTTCATACTGTTTTTATCTGTCCGCTTTCTTATCTGTCTGGTAATCTTAGTTACTATTATTAATAATTCTCTTACCTCTACATTATTGTAGTCCTTTCATACCACTGTTGGTATTTCTTCTCTTTCCCTTTCTTTCCAAACAAAAAAAAAACTTTCATACCTGTTTTTCTTCTATTGTAGATTTACACTAGTTGCTGTCATAACTGTTTTTTGATCAGTCATTGGTGGTTGTGTTTTAAGTTGTCATCATGTCTGAGAAAGGGGCTGCTGGGTTTAAGAAGTGTTCTAATTGCGGACACAAACTTTCTCTTTCAGATGTGCATAGTTTGTGCATTTATTGCTTAGGGCCTCTACATCTACAAAGAAGACTGTTCTGTTTGCCATGGTTTTAATCCCAGGGCTCTTGTAGAATGTAAAAATAAGTGATACTGAAGGGATTACTTCCTTTTCTTTTGGAGAGGCTGTTTCTGGAGACAAGTTCCCCAAATCAAAGTAAAAAGACACAACAGCATCTCAGAAGACTTATTTCATCCTCTTCAGCTTCAGAATTATCAAGAAAAGACTGGTTCAAATTCAACCTTTGATCTGAAAAAAATAAAATTATCTGATCCAACCCCCTCGGTTCCAAAGAGAGAGAGAAAATAACTGATTCGACTTCTTCAGATCAGATGCAATCATCCTCAGATCCAAATTTAGCTAGTTCAGCTAAATTTGTTCCTTTACCTAGGATGAGGTAATTGCTCTCTCTGAATCTGGTACCCCGTTGGGCGCCTTTTTTTTTTTTTTTTTTTTTTTTTTTTTTTTTTTAGAAAGACCGAAATCTCATTCAGTCCTGTCGACTGGTTCATCCAGAAGTCTTATTGAAGAATACATGTAAAGAGTGGCAAGAAAAATTCTCTTAGTGCAAGACAGATGGGGGTCACTTCAGCTCCTGCCCCTCTGGGTCAGGAGGTCCGTTCCAGTACTACACCCCCTTTGCAAATTCCTCCACTGACTCCCTCAGTGGTTTCAGAATTCTGGGATCCTAGCCATCTGGGCCTGTCTACTTTAGATCCGAGGATTTTGGTACCCTCAAACCTGAAGCTCACTCTGAGTGCTCTGACCTTATCTAACCCAGAGAGCTCTCAGAGCCGAAGCTTCTATGTTGGCTCCGAGGTGTTGCAGTAGACTCCGAGGTTTTCAGAGCTGTCCATGCATCTTGGGGCATCAGCATTGGATAGCTCAATTCTGGCTTCCACCTCAAGGAGGGTGTCCTCAGAGCAGGGGGGAACTGGAAGTTGCTATAAAAGTCATCCAAGAGGTTCCTCCAGACCAGACAAGGTTCTTTTTACTGGCAAAGAAGACAGGGGACTGCAGACCAATTCTGGATCTCACCAGACTAAACAAGACATTTCCCATGGTCGCGGTTCAGTCCATTACCCTTTTTTTGGGCAAGAACAACTGGATGTGCAATAGATCTTAAGGACACGTACTGTCATATAAAGATGAACAGACAATCCAGAAGGTATTTATGCTTCTGGCTGGGCGCCAGTCATTACCAATTCAGAATACTACCCTTTGGACTCCCCACAGTCGCCAGGGTGTTTACCAAATGTGTGCCAGTAGTAGCAGCAGCTCATCTCAGACTGCAGGGATTCAGTGCGTTTCCATACTTAGACGACTGACCATATCCAGTCCGACCAAGCATCAACTTATATGGGCAAAGGACCAGGTTCTCCAGACTTGTTCATTTCTGGGGATAACCGTAAACTATGAGAAATCTCATCTGCAGCCTGCCTAGAGTTTATAGGAGCAGTTCTCAATACTAAAACTACCATTGCATCCCTGCCACTGTCAGTCTCCGAACAATAAGGTCACAAGTCAAAAAGATATTCTGCAGTGCCACGATTTTGGCCCATATGGTTCTTCAAGCCCTAGGATCTGTGGCAGAAGCAATAACATTAGTCCTGCTAGCCAGATGTTACATGAGAATTCTTCAGTGGTTGCTTGCCACTCAATGGTCAGTTCTTTTATCAGTGTGTGTCTTACCAGATAAGAATGACGTAGACATGCAAGAGACATCTGAAATGATGGTTTTATTCAGATTGTGTTCCTCTAGGCTGTCCATTCATTCCACCCCAGGCCAAGGCCATAGTGACCACGGACGCTTCCCAGAGAGGGTGGGGGGGGGCATTAGGCAAAATTGTATATAAATGTCGTAGAGATGAGAGCAGTGCTGTTAGCATTGCAGGCATTCTAAAATGCTCTCCCCTTGGGGACCATTGCAATACAAACCGACAACATGTCAGTGGTCTGGTACATCAACAAATGAGAAGGAACCAAATCCTACCCATTGTATCAAGAAGCTCTCTGGGTGTGGCAGTGGATTATCTCTTCTAACTGCTTTCTCTTAGCAATGCACATTCCAAGGAAATCCAGTGTGATAGACAAATTGAGCTGGTGCATTCTTCTAACCGGCAAATGACCCCTCAACAAACAATTGCTGACAAGATCTTCCGTCAGTGGGGCTAGCCTTGCTTCAGTCTTTTTGCGTCTCCCCTGAACAAGTGCCGCAGCTACTTTGCTGTAATTCCCCCATAGCAGGAATGTCTGAGGGATGCTGTACTTCACGATTGGCTCCCCGATCTTCTATATGCGTATCTGCCCATTCCCTTATTCCTTCAAAAAGCTTCCAGGTTAAAGAGCAAGGTCATCCTTATTGCTCCATATTGGCCTCAACAGATTTGGTTTCTCTGTCTTTGGCCTCACCTGATTCAACCACCTTGGTGTCTGTATTCAACTCCAGACCTTGTGTCTCGCTTGACAGATATGATGCCCAGATTTGCAAAACTCAGGCTGACTGCCTGGCTCCTCCAGTTCCATTGAAGCCAGACAACCAGTGTTGTTTTCTCCTGTCTGTCATATTTTGATGTCTCCCCATAAATCTTCCACCAAAAAAACTATACTCCAGCAAATGGAAAATATTTGTTTTTTGGGCTCAAAAACATAATATTGAACCTTTTACAGCACCCATACATAGTATATTGGAATATTTTTTCACATCTCTTTGAAGGAGCTAGTTCTTCCACAGTTAAGAGTCCAGTTAGCAGCAATATCAAATTTTCATGTTGGGATAAATGGCTCATCCTTGGCATCTCATAAGTTAAGCAAAGCATTTTAAGAGGCGTACTACTCTTAAGGCTTCCCTTTAAAGATCCTACTCCTCCTTGGGACCTAAATTTAGTGCTGTAGTACCTTATTCAACTCCCATTTGAGCCCACAGCTACCTGTGACCTTAAATTTCTTTCATGGAAGACAATTTTCTTGGTAGTTATTACTTCGGTCAGACAAATTTCTGAGATCCAAGCATTATCCTCGTAACCCCCATATTTGATTTTTCATAGGGACATAAGTACATTTACGTACCACCCCATCATTTCTTCTAAAGGTGGTGTCAGAATCCAGTATTAATCCATCTATTCATTTGCCTGTGTTTTTCCCCAAATTTTCTAATAAAGGTGAATATGCACTACACTATGCTTGAAGTTAAACGGCAGTTGCATTTTTATTTGGATAAAGACTAAAGACATCAGGAAATCGAATCAACTATTTGCCTCATTTACAGAACTCACATTGGGTAAACCAGTTACCAAACTGACACTATCTAAATGGATAACAAATTGTATTTCCTTTGTGTATAACAAATTGAGCATCACTAACAAAAACGATTCATTGTTATTCTACTAGATCCGTGGCAACCTCAGGATTTCAATCCATAATGTCTGTGGATGACATTTGCACAGTGGCTACTTGGGCTACCCCCATACCTTTTATTACTCATTACAAATTAGATCTGGTCTCCAGTGGAAGGGCATTTTTTGGTTCTATGGTGCTCATGGATATCCTTTTGTGATTCTGCCCTGGAAATTAGGTAGCTGGGGCCTCTGTCCCATCAGGTGAGGATCGAATGAAAATTGACAACAGATGAAGTTATGTACTCACCATAACGTTCAATCTGTGTTGTCCATTTTCAGTCTTCCTCAGCCCCCTTCCCACCAACCCCATCTTTTAAAACTTCTGGAGGAATGAGTATTTACAAGACCAGTGTGCCCTAACCTTTTTATGTATGTAACTCCAGACATAGCCTTCTCCATTGTCATTTCTGTCTTTACCTTTTATTAAGGCAGCAAACAAGATATGAGGTAATTGGGGTTGGTGCAATGTGGGTAAGGGAGAAACTCGAGAGTTTTAGGTTGCCACAAGCTTTAACAATGGTGGAGTCCGATTTGAGGGATCGGATCTGAACCCATCATTTGAGGAAGAATAAAAATGGGCAACACAGATGAACATTATGGTGAGTACATCATTTCTTTTTTTAGACTTTAAACGGGTTGCTGGAAATAATATAAAAATAGGCTTTTCTTTTTTTAATAGAGGGGTTTGCTTGCTTGAAAGAAGCCTGTTAAAGGAAAGGGGGGTACATTCCTTATTTAAAAAGTTATCGCAGAGCCACACACACTTCAGGTAAAGTTGCAGATTAGATGGCCTTTAAAGAGGTGGACGCAGGAGATGCTTTACTGAGGGAAAGTACACCGATGTAGGATAGCCACAGGAGAGACGGGAAGCAGAACTCTTTTCCAACTTGTTTGCTCAGAGCAGAAAAGTGTGTAACTTGTGAGAGAGGAAATGTTTTTAAAAAATAATCCTAGTAGTAAGCAGGAAACGGCTCCAAAAGTGTGTGTGGGGTGTAAATGCCACATTCTTCTTTGTGGAAAACAGGTCTTTCTCTAATTTCAGCCTTGTGATTTCCACCTTGCCAGTGCAATTTACCGTTTTGGTCCCAGACATGGTTTTGGAGAACAATTTCCACGTCAGGGCAATGCTACTGATAATGTAGGCTTCCTTATTTTCCTGGACTTGGCATTGTGTGTCCCAGAGGATGATTGAAGCTTTCAGGAAGCCCTCTACTTTAGCATACACTTTCAAGTGAAAAAGATTTTCATATTGTTTGAGCAATACCTGGTGTTATCCCATTTTGTCAGTCTGCAGGCAAGTCTCAAATGTCACAGGCACCTGTATTATCTGAGCGTAACTTATTTCATGGCTAGGGTCCATGTGTCAGCCCTTCATGTGCATCATGACATTGTGAAGTGCAAAACTGTGGCTCAACACTGGCTGGTGAAGATGTTTCTTAAGGAGAGCTGCATTTCCATTCTTTGTTGAAAAGGCCATTTCCTCTGTGGAAGTTGAATTTGACTTTAATTTTTATGGTAGACAGGCCTGTCTGTCTGCTGTTTGAGCTAGCCAGCTTGGTAGTGTTGGTTTGTTTCTTCCAAAACTGATCCTGGTAGCTGCCATCTCAGCTCAATGCATCTCTGGGCATCAGGCTTTTTTTATGAAGGGAACCATATTTGCTGTTTCATGAGAAGACCCTATCCCTCTAGATTAATCCATGTTTCCTCTAAAAAAAATAATTTTGAAAGTTTCCCTGGGCCAGTATCCTTGGTGATTGTAGAAATTTGAGGGAAGCCCTTTATACCTTGAATGTCACATGAGCACACTACAGTATTTCATGAGAAATTGTCTCAGATGAGTTAAAAACATAATCTAAGTCACAAGATGTAGTTGAAAGTGTTTAATTCATAATGCAGACATTATAACACCTTAAGATACTGTCACATCTCACAATGTAATAACTACTAGAAACTGGCTTTTTTACTAGAATTGGATAGGAAGTCTTTCCAAGTTGGAGGTGGATAGGATGATGAGAAAATTTCTCAGAACATAGATCCAGATTGGAGTCTTGTTGGCTTCTTCTCCTATTGGATCTGTGAGCCTTATACCAGCTTTCCAGCCTGCTGTTGCTCCTTCTCTGATCCGACCTGCTGTTTTGGAGCCCTTGGATCTGAGATCCCAGAGAGTTGAACTATCTGATCCAAAAATTCTTCTTTCTTCCACTCCAGGACTTCCCTGATCCGTTCGGGTCCTACCCCCCCTGGGAACATGATTCTTGGAACCGAAGTGTCTGTATCCGATCCCAGGAGCTGACTTTGGTTCACACTCCTCTGTCAGACCGGAGAGTCGGGGAGGGCCGTGGATCATTTGTTCAGAGAGTTTTGGCTCTGGTCAGGTTGTCCTTGGCTTCTCCTGGTCCTGCTTTTGAGGTGGTGGAGAGGGCTTTCTGTCACCCCAGAGCAGTTTCGACTCTTGTGTCTTCGGATCCATTCCATGTTCCCTCTTCGGATCTTTGTCTGAGTCTACTCATCCTACATCTCAGGGACAGCCAGCCCAGATGTGCTTCCATGCAGTTCCCACCTGGGAACTTCCTGCTTCTTCCAACACTTCTCCAGAACACCCCACTGAAAAGCCTCCTCAGAAGAGGTTGTGCAAGAGGAGACACTTGGATTCCCTGCAGGAGTCCCTCATGGAAGACACCGAGTTTGATGAAGGGGAAGGGTCCCGAAGATCTCTACCTGAGAATGTCTCATTTGGAGACATTTTAGAGATCCTTCCCCAGAAAGGTGGTTGGTTACCAGGAGGAATCTGTGTTCTTAGAAGCCTTCTGGTCTGGACTATCTACGTCTTGGGTTATCCCACCTCTGGTCTACTTTATGCTTACCCTCCCCTGCCTCTAATCCGGAAGTTTCTTCAGAAAGAGCTGCAGTTGAGGAGCAAAGTAATTCTCATTGTCCCTTGTACCCTTGGCAAGTTTGGTTTCCATTCCTGTGGTCTCGCCTAGAATGTTTTTCATGGACACTAGATCCCAGTCCAGACTTCCTGTTACACCCATCAGGGATAATTCATCTGGGCATTGCAGGCCTCTGGTTGACCGCATGGTTTTGACAATTCCAATGATGGGTAGACATTCCAGGCTTTCCTCCCAAGTTCGCTGAATACCTTTTTCATCTCTCAAACCTTTGACTAGGAAAATTTATAAGAGTAAATAGAAGAGGTTTTCCTTTTGGGCTCACCGGAGTTTTGAATCCTTTTACTGCTCCAGTGCCTACTGTTTTGGATTTCCACATTCACCTTTTGAACCTTCAGCTAAAAGTATACCTTATGTTTCTGTCTTGGAAAATGGTCTTTCTGGCGGCCATAACTTCAGCAAGATGAGTATCTGAACTCCAAGCACTCTCTTGAAAACCACCATATGTGATTTTTCAGAAAGATAATTACTCTACACACTAATCCTTCCTATCTACCAAAAGTTGCCTCTGAAACAAACCTCAATCAAGTGATCAATTTACCAATTTTCTTTCCCAAATTTGACAATAAAGGAGAGTATACCCTTCATCTTTTATACGTACATAGACAACTTCGCTTTTACCTTCACAGGATTAAGGAATTTAGAAAAAGTGATCAATTGCTTGTCTCCTTTTCTAGTTCTAAGATGGGAAGACCCATCTCAAAATCTGCTCTAACCTTATGGATAACAGATTGTATTTCCTGTGTGTATTCCTTGGGAGGTATAACCTTGCCAAGACAGCCAAAAGCTCATTAAACTAGGTGAGTGGCTACATCGGCTGCTTTTTGGGCTAGAGCCTCCATTGATGATTGTGCATCTGCCACATGATCTAATGCTCATACTTTTATTTCTCATTACAAATTTGATATCACCTCTGGGGCTGCATTCGGTTCTCCGGAACATTTTTCCATGAGGGCCACCCAAGATTACCATAGCTGGGGACTTTGTCCAATTTATTGAGGAATGAATGAAAATGACAACATCAGATATAAAAGTTATGCACTCACCATAACTATGCATCTGTGTTGTCCATTTTCATTCTTCCTCAACTTCCCTCCCACCTTCCTCCTATCCGTGTCTTTGGGAGAGACCTAAGGAAATTTTTGACAGGAACCAAAGTTTGTTTGAGTTCCTGATCTTTCTACTATCACCTTTCTGTCATATTTAGGTTGATACCTTATATTGATAGTGTATAATACCAGCAAACTCTGTCCAAGGTAACACAGTAGTTGGGGGCATTATGAGTAAGGGAAGAGCTCAAGAGTTGGATCCTAGAATCTGAAAGTGGCCAAGTGTGTTCCAAGGATCAGATCTGAACCCATCCATTGAAAAAGATTGAAAATCGACAGCACAGATGTGTAGTTATAGTGAGTACATAACTTTTATTTTTCTGCCTAAAACGTATACACTAGGAAAACTGTGTTTGGGATTGTCATTGTTTTTCTGACTTTGTATACAAGTACTTAATGTGAACTTTTTGTGGTAAAGAATATATTTTTTTTGTGACATAATTTTCCTACAGGCTTATAGGTTTGTGCATTTGATGCAGGATAGTGTGTTTGTGGGAGACTTTCAGTGCTTTACTTACTTCAGTACCACTTGTCCCTCTTCTTTATCCTTTACTTGACTCATCCAGGCTTCACTACCTGCCTTCAAGGTCTCATTTTCAGCTAACTGTGAAGCAGTAATTAGTCTCTGGTTCTACCTTCTGCTCTCAGTAAGAAAAAAGCTGTTTGAGTCTTTGGATGTCAGGCCAGCTCCATTTGAGCCTCAACCACTGGTGTTTGACTCTGTGGTCACTGTTGGATGTCCTTCTATTCCTGTGTTGCAGTATTCTTGACCTTAGGGAGTTGCTGCCTGCAGCACCGGACATCCGGCCAGTATACTGAAGTCTCGAGTGCAGGGGTATGTGCAACGCAGCATGTGAAAGCCATAATCTGATGGCGGCTATATCTGTAACGTCTGCACATACCCAATTCAGAATTTTTCTACCGCAGCGAGTTTCAGACGTCTGTTCACCAGCTCCAGTTATGCGACATGTATTTGGCCTTGCCTATCCATTCTTGACTACCGGTCTTAGCTGTCCGCATTCAGATAAGTACCCCTGTGGTTTTTTTCTATTTTATTTATCTTTCTCATTAGTATGTCACCTAGGAAGGGAAATGCGCCTGTGGAAGACAGATTCCACATAAGGGTACGCACAATCCCTGTTTATTTTGTTTAGGGGCAGGACATGATTATAAGAACTGTGATATTTGTCATTCCTTTGTCCCTAAAACCCTCAGAAGCTGTCTGCTCTAAATCTTTACTTGGAGAACCAGCTTCTCTGACGTTTGGAGTCCGGGATGGAGGGTGGAGCAGGTAACTCTGACGAGCTACCAAGGAAGAAGGCTAAAAAAGTTAGGCCTGATGTCCAAGCTGTGCCTCAGGTGCCCAGTGAAATTCTAGAGGCGAATGTCAGCCCATAATCACTCCAGACTTTGGGTGTTCCACTGTTACCGGGAACTTGAATGGAAGCTGGTACAGTGGATACCCTGAGTACGTCCGCTGAGGCCTTGCAACCATCAGCTCCTGATGGTGAGGGGGAACCATATCTCGTGGTGTCGGAGGGGCCTTCTCCTGTTTTGCCATCCGCAGAAACATCCGCATCCAGGCTGTCTACTGCCCCGATTACCTTAAAAAAAGAAAGAGAGAAACACAGGGTTAATGAGCCTGCCCCAGCTTGAGAAGCATTCTCACAGTCTCTGTTCAAAGACTTTCAAGTACTCCAGGCCCAGATTCCTCAGTCAGGCCCTCCACTTGCTGCACAAGAAGAATCCAAGGAAGCGTCTTCCTCCTCTGAGTCCCTGACTTATTGCTCACAAATGGATTCCCCTAAGGATTTTGCTCCAGTAGAAGAAGAGTCTATCACTCCTGATTCAGCTGGAGAGGATTTCTCTTTTGGGGATACTATTTCCCTACTTAGTATTTCAGGTGGGAGTTATCAGATGTTTCAGACACCAAGAAAAGATACTTTGAACTACTCCAGATGGAACAACCCTCACCGTCTGCAGTCCTGCCTTTATCCCCCCCCCCCCTGCATACCAGGATGCTTTCTTAGCTGCTTCCCAGGGCCCTGAGCCACAGCCTCCTACTAACAAGAAAGCAGACGGATTCTATAAGGCTTCTGAAAAAGAACAGTACCTTTTTAAGAATCCACCAGCAGATCCTGCTTATTGCAGTCTCAGCTAAATCTTCCAGGCAACTTCCTTCATCTTCTTTATTTCCCACTGACAAAGACAGTAAATTCATGGATAAGGTTGGGAAAGAAGATTTATACTTCCTTTACCTTGGCCATAAGAGCACTTAATTACCGGACTCTCATGGTCAAGTGTGCTGTAGACTCCCTGACTAAGGCCTTCTACTTTGTTGTCAGACATTCCTCATTCTCCAGCGAAGGCTCAGCTGAATACCCTTCTATCCACAGCATCCCAGGTGACAAGATATTTAATTAAGTGCAGCTATGATGCTGTTGAAGCTTCTTCTAAATCAGCTGCTTCTGTTTCGATCCTTAGGAAGTTTTCATGGTTGAGATTACAACCATTGCCTTTGGATGTCCAGGCTAAATTGTTAGATGCCCCTTTAGACAACTCAGCACTCTTTGGAGCTGCCTCTTCCCAGTTACTCAAATCACTACAGGAAAAAGGGAAAGACTTACAGAATCTGAAACAATTATTGGTTTCACCTGTTTCACCGATTCCATAGGAACTGTCCCCAAAAGCCTTGCTTTGTCAGAAGACGGTCATCCCACTCCTCTGCTACCCAGTCAAGGGGACAGAAACAAACTAGAACTGTCCCTAGATCTTCCTCTTCTTCCATACCGCCTTCCTTTCAGAAGCAGCCAGACCCAGACAGAGCTCCTTCACTGTGACTCTCTTCCCTTACCCACCCATCTCTCCCTACACCTAACCCTATCCCTACCCTCCTGGCAGAAAATAACCACAGACAGGTGGGTGCTCTCCATCATCGAGAGAGGTTACTTCATGACATGGTGGGCACCTTATCCATTCCATAGAGTTCCACAACCACCACTCAGTTTCCACTATTTCCCACTATCCTGAGCCAACACCTTTGTCAGGGCACCATAGAACAAGTACACAAGGAACAAGTAGCCAAGGGGTTTTACTCAAGAATGTTTTTGGTTCCAAGAAAAGATTGTCCTTGGCGACCCATACTCAACCTTTCTTACCTCAATCTCTTCCTCAGGGTGCCTACCTTCAAAATGCTCACATTATATCAGCTCCTTCCCCTTGTTCCTCAACAAGCCTTCATGTCTTTTCTTGGATCTGAAGGATGCCTGTCTACATATCCCTATTCACCCCACTTACAGAAAATTTCTTTGTTTCTTAGTGGGTTCATCACATTTTCAGTTTACCGCTTTACCTTTTGGGCTCTCCACAGCACCAGGAGTAGTCACCAAATGTCTAGCCCCAGTCATTGCATATTAGACTTCAGGGGATGCAAATTTATCTTTATTAGGCTTCACTGTAAACTGCCTAAAGTCTCAAATGACTCCCTCACAAGACCTAGTTTTCTAAGAATGCAGAATACGGACAGACTTTCAGTCTTTGTCCCAACACAGAAAGTGGAGTCTCACCTAGTTTTTCAAATCCCTCCTTCCACTACCATCCATCTCAGCCAGAGAATTCTAAAAATTCTGGGATTTATGGCATCCTTGATTCCCATGGTTCCTCTAGCCAGGATGCACATGAAGTTTCAGTAAGTACTGAGAAACTCTTGGAACCAACACTCTCACTCCTTGGAAACAAGTCATGTTATGTAGCCCAATCTCGCCTACATTCTTAACCGTGGGTTCGGAGCCGAATATCGGCTCCGACTCGGCCAAACGTTTCTAGCTCGAAGTCTTTCTATTGGCTGGGCTAATATGGTATCCCATGCTGCACTGCTCTCTATCCCCAGATCTCATTTGCCGCTCGTGTAGCTCGGACGTGGTCTCGCTCTTGGCTGTGGCTAAGTACCCTTTTTCTTCCTTATCAGAGAAATTTGTTGCAAACAAAAAGCTATTTTAATAGCTATTGTGAGTTCTTGTCTTGTTTTGTGAAAATTTTGTGTTTTGGATCATTTTTCTGTGGTGTCCCACTAGCTGTTTCCAACGGGCTAGGCCCATTTTCAGTTGGAGGACCTAGTCTGTCCCCTTGCGTTCCTTGTGTCTTTTAAGTTTACTGGAACTAAAGTACTGTTTAAATTAGAGGTATTAGTCCTTTCTCCATAGTGTTTTTTTGTCAAAGATCATTTAACTTGGAGATCTTGTGGTTTTTGTGTGCTGTAGTTTTTTCCCGCCTTGTGACTGTTTGACCGTTGGTCCTTTTATTCAGTGTTTTGATTATCTTGGTGCTTGAGTTTGTTGGTTAACTATGTCCAAAGATACTAAGGAGCACAAGCCCTCGGGCTTCAAGAAGTGCTCTAGGTGCAGTTACAAAATGTCCATTACCGATGGACAACTCCACCTGTGTATATTGTCTGGGAGCGATTCATCTCCAGGAGTCATGCAGCTTCTGTCATGCTTTTAGTCCGAGAGTTCTTCAGGAAAGGAAGAATAAATTGATTTTGAAGGGACTTCTGAAACCCTCCTTCGAGGAGGGTCTGGAGAGTGCTTCCAGCTCTAAGGCTAAATCTTCTAAATCAAAAAAGAGATTTCTGGCTCCATCAGTCTCCTTGGAGCCACCGGAGAAAATAGCAAAGTCTTCTTCGACATCCTCTGCTCCATTGTCTTCAGGGCCGCAGGAAGTGTCAGTTGTTATGGAACCTGCTTCGGCTCCAATTTTCTTGGAACCTGTTTGGAGCCGATCGCCTAGTGTTAGGCCATTATCCCCTCCTCACAGGTCCCCTTCGGAGAGGAGGTCTCTATCTCCTTCTCTATCCTCGAAATCCTCCAGGACCTTATCAGATGTGGATGTCGATAGAGTGGTGTAGAAACTCCTTCAGTCACCGGTTCTGGCAAAATTGTCCTCTACTCCGACCCAGTTGGCTCCAGAGCCGATCCCTCAACCTGCTTCGATACTTCCTCCTCTGAGCACACCTCAGCTTTCGGAGCCGGAGTGCTCGGCTCCACGTGATGTCCCTAGGTCAGTTCCGACAGCCCCTCCTGGCTTATCAGTGCCGCCGTCGGTTCCGACCCCGTCGGCACCGTCCACGCAGTTCAGGACTCAGGATTCTTCTGTCTGACCTGAGGGGGAGGCTTCGGGACACCTCTCAGTGCTTCGGCATGGGGAAGTTTGACTCCTGTCATGGCTTTGGAGGCTGATCGTTCTTCGGACTTGGGGGGACCAGCCTTCGAGGCCATGCGGAGAGCGCTGGCCAGGTCATCAGAGGCATCATGCGGGTCGGTCATTCTGTCCCCTACTACACTGGTGCAGGTCTCTGATCGCCTTCTATCTCTAGACAGCAGAGCCCCAAGGCCTCAGGGTACCCCCATGAATGGTCCCCACATTTCTGAGGGCCCCTCAGAGTTTTTGCCTGAGGAGCCACCCAGAAAGAAGACGTGCAAGAGGAAGCACATAGATTCCCAGGATGAGTCTCTCACATCAGCCACCGACCTCGAGGAATCGGGGGGGGGGGGGTCCCCCAAGTCATCCTCTGAGGCTGTTTCTTTCTCTGACATCCTAGAGATTTTGAAGCAAAGAGGTGACTGGCCATCCAAAGCCCCCTCCGAGGAGGAGTCAGTCTTCCTGAAGGCATTTGGTGCTCAGCTCTCCGCCTCCTGGGTATCTCCACCCTTTGAGCTTCTGGATTTGGTTTGTCGAAGGGTGTGGGAAATCCCTGACTCTGTGGAACCAGTCCCGCCCAATACATTTTTGTCTGCTCCTCCTGATAAGGAATTTCTGCCCAAGGGAGTCCTTGTGGATGCCATGGTGGTGGCAGCTGCCACTCAGAAGGAATTAGCTGAGACTTCTTCCACCGTCCATCCCCCTAACAAGGAGTCTAGGACCATGGACCGGTACGGGAAGCATACTTTTTCTTCGGCGACCTTTACCTTACAGTCACTGAATTATTTATCACACTTTACACGGCTCCAGAGAGATTTCCTCAAGGAGCTTGGAGATACTATCACAGGTAATGTTTCTGAGGCAGTGGCTCAGACGGTCAGCGCTCAGTTGTCTACCCTCAATTCCATTGCAAACTCCTCCATGAGGCTAATCTCCTATGCAGCTGAAGGAGCAAGTAGGGCAGCAAGTTCAGGATTTGTTCTTAGGAGGCAGGCCTGGATGCGCCTTTGTCATTTCGCGGAGGCCTTCAAGTCTTCATTCACCAACGCCCCTTTTGATGGTTCCTCTTTGTTCAGAACCAAGGTGAAAGACACTCTCACCAGGTGCGAGCAGGAGGGAAAAACTCTGTCTGCTGTAGGAGTCCATTTTTCCCTTCCCTCTAGGCCTTATCCCAAGGCCCAGAGGGGTGGCAAAATGTGGTTCAAGAAATCACAGAGGTTTTTTCCCGGTGCACAAGGTGAGTCCCCCTCCAGAGGCAGGGGAGGGGTTGGTTATTCAGGGAGATGCCGCTCTAGGGGCAGAGGAGGCTCCCACAACTCGAGAGACTGCGATTCCTTTCGTGGTTCTCCCTACCGCCACTCCTGATGGTAGGCCCGACTGTGCGTTTTCGGAGCCAGTTGGGGGTCTAATCTCATTCTATCCGGAGGCCTAGCAAGACATCACCCAGGACCAATGAGTTCTGCGAATAATTTCCGGAGGATACGTCATTCCCTTCTCGTCAAATCCCCCTCCAATCAAGAAAATCCCGGATGTTCCATCAGGTCAAGGGGATTACGCAGCTTCAGAAGTTTCAAAGCTGCTAGAAAAAGGAGCCATCCAACATGTCCCCTCAGACCAGATCGGATTAGGGACTTACTCCAGATTCTTTTTGGTGCCAAAAAGGACAGGGGATCTGAGACCCATTTTGGATCTCAGTCAATTGAACACCCATGTGCAAAAGTCCAAGTTCCGAATGGTCACATTGCAGTCTATTCTCCCATTGTTGGGAAAAGAAGTGTGGATGTGCTCCATTGACCTCATGGATGCTTACTACCATATAAAGATGGACAGGGCATCCAGAAGTCACCTACGCTTCCGGCTGGGAGACAGTCATTTTCAGTTTCGAGCCCGGCCCTTTGGTCTCACCACAGCCCCCAGGATGTTTACCAAATGCATGGCAGTGGTGACTGCTCACCTGAGACGTCCGGGATTCCAAGTGTTTCCATATCTGGACGACTGGCTCCTTACTGCCACCACCAGGCATCTACTACTTCAGACCAAGGACGCTACTATCAACCTATGTCAACAGTTGGGCATCACATTGAACTGGGTTGAATTGTCAGTGTTGTGGTATCTGAACAAGCAGGGAGGAACCAGGTCTTACCCCCTTTGCAGAGAGGCCATGCGAGTGTGGCAGTGGGCAGTGTCTTCCCAATGTTTTCTGGTGGCAACCCACATTCCGAGGAAGTTCAGTGTGATTGCATACATGCTAAGCAGAGCTATTTTGATGCCTTAAGAGTGGTCCCTGAACTGTCAAGTTGTGGAACAGATCTTCCGCAGGTGGGGTCAGCCTTGCTGCGACCTTTTTGCCAGCCCCCTCAATGCCAAATGCAGCAGCTACTTCACGTTGATCCCCCCCTCAGAGACGCTCTAGTCCACGATTGGCCCTCCGGTCTACTATATGCCTTCCCTCCGGTCCCCTTGCTGTCAAAGATTATTCAGAAAGTGCAATCCTTGGGAAGCAGAATGATTCTGATTGTCTCACACTGGCCTCATCAAATCTGGTTCCCCTTTCTCTATCCCTACCTTATGGATGCTCCTTGGATTCTGGACCCACAACCAGACTTACTGAAACACGTCAGGGCAGCTCCATCCCTCTCTTCGGACCCTCCAGTTGACAGCCTGGCTACTCCACTTCCGTCATTAGTTAGGCTTCATCATTTTTCGTCGGAGGTGGTTCATATTTTATCTTCCTCTCATAAGCCTTCAACCAGGAAGATTTATTACAGCAAATGGAAGATGTTTTCAATCTGGGCACATGCCAAAAAGATTGACCCTTACACAGCTCCAATTTTGTCTGTATTGGAGTTCATGTCTATGCTCTTTAACCAGGGTTCAGCGGCCGCAACCATTAAAGTCTAATTGGTGGCGATTTGTACCTTTCATGTCACAGACGAGCCTAGCCTGATGGCACATAGACTCTGTAAGGCTTTCCTGAAGGGCACATTGTTACTTCGTCCTCCTGTATCGGAACCTGTTATGCCTTGGGACTTGAACTTTGTTATACAGGGTCTTACTTCACCCCCCCCCCCTTTGAGTCTGCAGCCACTTGCGATTAAAAATTCTTAACTTGGAAGACTGTCTTTTTAGTTGCCATCACGTCAGCCAGACGCGTTTCGGAGTTTCAAGCTTTATCAATCAAACCTCCTTATTTGATTTTTCATAAGGACAGGGTTTCTCTCAGACCAAACCCCTCTTCTTCCCAAAGTGGCATCAGTCAGTAACCTTAACCAATCTATTGAATTGCCAGTGTTTTTTCCCCAATTCTCAACCAAGGCAGAATTCAAATTTCATCAATTGGATGTACACAGACAATTACGTTTTTATTTGCACAGAACGAAAGACCTCAGAAAATCTGATCACTTGTTTGTTTCCTTTTCGAAAACAGAATTGGGTCTCCTGTCTCCAAAGTCACATTGTCCAGGTGGATTTCCAGTTGTATTTCTTTCATTTATTCCTCAGGGGGGTAAAGATTTACCGTTCCGGGTGAAGGCTCACTCTACTCGGTCTGTATCTACATCTACAGCTTTTCAGGCCAGATTGTCTATGGATGATATTTGTGCTGCGGCTACTTGGACATCTCCTCACACCTTTGTTACTCATTACAAGTTGGATGTGGTATTTAGGGACAGGTCTTCCTTTGGTTCCTCAGTGCTCAGGAGTATTTTCCACTGAGCCTCCCAGGATTTAGGTGCTGGGGACGCTGTCCCACGGGTAAGAATGTAGGTGAGATTGGACTACATAACATCAAGAAGTTATGTACTCACCATAACGTTCGATGTATGTAGTCCATCTCGCCTCACATTCTTACTTACTCCCCTCCTTCCCCCGTCCTGGACGATCTGGAGGTTAGGTATGGTTTCAGAGCTCCCTTCATTCTTGGTTTGTTCTTCCTTTCTTTAGGTGTTATGCATGGCGAATGAGTGCTGGTGCTCACAGCAAACTAGATCTGGGGATAGAAAGCAATGCAGCATGGGATACCATCTTAGCCTGGCCAATAGAAAGACTTCGAGCTAGAAAAGTTTGGCCGAGTCGGAGCTGACATTCGGCTCCGAACCCACAGGTAAGAATGTGAGGCGAGATGGACTACATACATCGAACGTTTTGGTGAGTACATCATTTCTTGTTCCTCCTCTTCCATGCCTAAAAAGGAACTCAGCTGGTGGATTTCAGCTATCACCTTCAATCAAGGGGTGCCTTTGCAAATTCCTCCACCTGCACAGTCTCTCTACACAGATGCAGCAGACCTAGGTTGGGAGGCAGTTCTTCACGGTACCAGCATCCAGCACAAAGTGCAGGGAAAGTGGTCCATTCCAGAAATAAAGGACCACATCAACCTAAAGGAGTTAAGGGCCCTCTTCTTGGCAATACAGGCCTTTCAACAGATCCTTCTGCCAGACACATTAAGGTCATCATAGACAATATGACGGTCCTATGGTACATAAACAGGGAGGAACAAAGTCCTACCCTCTTTGCAGCCTTGCTATTCAAATTTGGTCCCTGGCTACAGTACTACAGATACATTTACAGTATACATTCCATCAGAAGACACTGTGATGGCAGACACCCTGAGCAGGACCTTCTCACTCTCCAACACTCCCACAAATGGATGCTTCACAGGGAGGTGTTTCTGGATCTAGTTCATAGGTGGGGTACTCCTCAAGTAGATCTGTTTGCCTCTTCCCAGATCAGACAGATACAACTCTATTGCACAAGACTTCCCCATCCACAAGTCTGGAAAGTGGAAGCCTTCTCATTTTCATGAGAGGGAATGTGCCTTTATGCTTTCCCCCCATTTCTTTTGATTCAAAAAGTCCTCCTGAAAATACAGGGCGACAGACCAAAAATCCTGTTGGTGACTCCTCCTGGCCAAGGTAGCATTGGTTTCCCCCCTACTTTTCCTTTTAGCCCAAGGCAATCACCACAGGTTACCCCACCACTTCGACCTACTCGCACAAGGCAAGGGGGGGTCTCTTATTCATCCCCACCTTCTCAACCTCACTCTGACAGAGTGGGTGATGAAGTTCTGATCCCTTCAGGCACCTATTTGCAGAGGGACATCCTCAATGACCTGCAGGAGGCCATGAAACCAGTTACTAGGAGAAATTATTTAAATAGAAAAGAGTCTCCCATTGGTGTCTTGAGTAAACATGACCCATTTAAAGCCTCAGTTCCAGTGGTCCTTTCCTACTTTGAGTTGCTGCATTCAGGGTCGACTTATTCTTCAGTGAAAGTGCACCTCTCTGCTTGCCTTCCCTTGACCTCTCCTCTGGCGTCCAGGTTAGATGTCAAGCTGTTTCTAAAAGGGGTCCTTCACATCAGACTTCCTCGAAAGCCCATTCCCTCACCTTGGGATCTTAACTTTGTGCTGGAAAAACTTACACTAGCTCCATTTGAGCCAGCCCATTCTTCTCTTAAATTCTCTACTTGGAAAACAGTTTTGTTAGTGGCTCTCACTTCTGCCAAGAGGGTCTCAGAGATACAAGCTCTCATGGCTTTACCTCCCTACCTTGTTTTTTCCATAAGGGTTGTGTCCCCCTTAGAACTAACCTCTCCTTCATGCCTAAGACAGTTAATGAACCGTCCCTAAACCAGACAATAAACCTGCCTGTCTTCTACCCTCAGCCTCAGAACTCCTCAGAAAGGACCCTGCATTCATTGGATGTTCATAGGCAGCTGAGGTTCTACGTAGATGAGACCAAACCGTTCAGGCAATCAGACCAACTATTTGCTTTCATCTTAGAGCCCTAGGTAAGGCTGTGTCAAAACAGACAATTGCCTCTTGGATCTCTAAGGCCATTGCCTTTTGCTATTGCTTTCATGGAAAGCAATTAGGTTCATCCGTCCAAGGCCCATTCCACCAGAGCTGCTTCCTCTTCAGCAGCCTTTTTCAAAGGCATTGACTACTCCTTAGTTCTGGAGGCAGCAGCTTGATCTTTTCTACATACCTTCACCAAGCATTACAAACTAGAGTCCATTTCCGGAGCTAGAACAGGGTTTGCTAGATCCATTCTGCAGGGTCCCATTGACTGTGCTCCCCTTCCAGCCTCCCGCATTTCTACCTAGAGAGCTTTGGTATTCTCCCTAAGGTTAAGAATACTGCAACATAGGAATAGAAGGAAATAGAATAGTTGTGTAAAACTTACCATAACCTTAGATGTTTTTCTCTTCCATGTTGCAGTATTCAATCCCACCCACTTACCCCCTCTTTTCCTGTGGATCGCATTGTAGAGAGTCCTTTCCCTGACTACTGACTTGTGTCTGTGGAGGAAGGGGGTTATTCTGCTCCACATGTTCTTCGTTTCACTGTTGCAGTCATTACATTTGGGTAATCTGCTGGCTGGTTGCCCTCAGTTGGCCTGAATATCAAAGTCTTGGGTCCTGCGTCGGTTGCTGTCTCCTCTTCCATGACGTCAGGTCATCAGGGGTATAAAACAGGCAGCCGATGCCATTTTCTTCAGTCTTTTTGCCACGCGGTGCCTGAAGCAGAAGCAGTTCGCAAGTGCCGGTCGGCCAACTCCTGAAATTTTCAAATTCAAGTTTCAGAACCGAAGTCTTCAATTAAAGCTAAGTATCCCATTGGGGAAACTTTTTCTTGCTCCATACCGATGTCAGTAAAAGTTAATAATTGCATTGCTTGTGGGAAGGAAATACCTCATAAGGATTTTCATTTGTACTGTATTCCTTGCCTAGGCCCAGATCATAACGTGCCTTGCTGTCGGTTTTGTGCTAGATTTAACCAGCACACTATTAAACGTTGGTATATCTTTGCTTCAAAATATTTTGGAAACGGATTTAACTACCTTGAAATGTCGTCTGATAATCCGACTAGTGGAGTTCACAAAAAATGCAAAGAAAAGGACAGAGATTGACCGTCGAGGTCCAAAACCGACGATGAAGCTTCTAAGCCAGCCACCAGTACTCAGTGAGGTGCTTTCGCAGCCCCTGATACCAGCTACTTTAGAGTCGCAGGCCTCTACCGAGATGCATGTGGAGTCCGGCACGCCTTGAGATTCTCAAAGTATTGTACCTGTGGATGTCTCTCCTTCGGATAGGTCCGGAGCTGCTGAGGAGGCACCAGCTTCTGAGGGTTTCTTCAGGCCTCAACATTTCTATATAAAACAGACGCCAGCCTCAAAAACAGACAAAAGCAACTTCTAAGGCTAAAAAAAACGATGCATGAGCCACGTGCTCAGGCCTCTATGCCCAAAAAGTAGATGATCAAAATGGCTGAAGACCTAATTACCTTGATCAGGGGTTCCCAACCCCCCCGATAAGAAGCCTAGGCAAGACACTTGATTATGAATCTTCAGATCAGGTTTCTATTTCTTCTGATTCCTCTTCTGATGAGGAATTTTCTATACCACCCTATGAGGATTCAGATGCAGAGGAATCCATCCCATCTGCATCTCCTCCTGTAGATTATTCCTTTGGAGAAACATTGCATACTTTGAGGAAACATTTTCATTGGGAGAGTCTCAAGATTTCTCAGAATCAAAAAAAGAGGCTTAGGGATTTCCTTCTCCTCCCTCAGCATAGGCCTTTAGCCATACCTCCTGTATTTAGACATTGTTGATGATGTGTTTTTGGAATCAAGCATGACTCCAGATTCCTTACCTCCAGCTCCTAGCAAGCCAGACAGATATTACAGGGTTCCTGACGCTCACAAATTTTTATTCAAAAACCCTGCTGCTGACCCTGATACTATCTCACAGGGTCCCAAAGGTGTAAAGGCCTCAACAGCTAAGAATCCGACCCCCTCTGATCGAGATTCCAGGGCGCTGGATAGATGGGAAAGAAGGTTTATACATCTGCAACCTTGGCAATTAGGGCCTTATACTGCCAGTTTCTTATGCTTAAATATCAACAGCATGTTATGGGATTATTGAAACAGAAAATGATGTTGATTTCTGAATGTGTGGAAAATAAAGAATTACAGGAATTATTGCATGCAGCAGAACAAGTTGGAAAGCATACTTTGCAATGTGGTTTTGATTCCTTGGAGGCCTCCTTCAGGGCCGCAGTTACTGGATCTGTGATTAGAAGGCATGCCTGGCTAAAGGAGCAAAATTTGCCTGATCATGTTAAAGCTAAATTGTTGCATGCACCTTTACAGCATGATACTCTGTTCTTGGTAATAAGGCAGAAGAGGTTTTAAAGAAAATGGAAGATGAAGCTAAGTCTATGCAAACTTTAAAAGACTTTTTACAAGTGCAGCCACCAAGATTCAGTAGACACTGGCCTACAAAAAATTGGTCCTTTCCTGTGTCCGACAGAGCTTCACGGGGCAAATTCAGGCGCTCAAAGGGCTCTAGATACCAAACACAGGATTCTTAAAGGTCAAAGCAATGGGGAGCCTCTACCTCCAAATCTGGAGGAAATAAAGCGCAACCCTACAGTAAACAGTCTGAATGACTTCCCTCTGTCATCACTAAGCACTTATCTTTTGGCAGCCCCCTTAGGGGGAAAACTAGCACTTCATGCCCAAAATTGGCAGTTAATAACCCAGGACAAGTGGGTGTTAAACATAGTATCCCAGGGATACAAATTTCATTTCCACACTCTGCTAATTCCAAACGGTTGGCCAGACCTGCCACAAAATCAATAGGCAGAGGCACAGAAACAAGTTATGTCCCTCATGGATATGGGGGCTATTCAGCCATTGCCAGAAAAGGAAAAAGGACAAGGGTTTTATTCAAGACTGTTCTTGGTACCCAGAAAAGACAATGCCTGGCACCCAATACTGGATTTAAGAATTTTTAACACATTCTTGGACATACCAGAATTCAAAATGCTAACCTTGCAGCAGCTTCTGCCCATGCTGGGCAAGAACGCTTGGCTAGTGACTCTAGACTTGAGGCATACCTGCATATCCCAATAAGGGAATAGTGCAGAAGATACCTCCGCTTCAAGGCTGGTTTTATGCATTACCAATTCTCTGTACTGCCCTTTGGCTTATCTACTGCGCCCAGGGTCTTTACAAAGTGCCTGGCACCAGTAGTTGTATTTTGCAGACAAAGAAGTATACAAATCTATCCTTACTTGGACGACTGTCTCATTCAAACAGAAAACAAGGACATTCCTCTTCAACATCTGGCGTTTGTGAAAAGGCTTCTAACATGCCTAGGGTACACAATAAATGAAAAGAAATCACAACTGGTACCCTCTCAAAAGATAACATTCCTGGGTGCAAGCTTGAATACAACTGCCCAGATGGCTTACCTTACGCCAGACAAACAACGGCAACTGACTATTTACTTCAAACAGATGGCAACAAAAACCCAGTTATCTACAAGACAAATTCTGCAGGCTTTGGGGTTCATGGCATTCTGAATTCTACTGATTCCATATGCAAGACTGCATATGAGGAAACTACAGTGGTACCTAAAAAGTTTATGGAGTCAACACTGTCACAGTCTGGAAACAATGATTCCTCTCATTCCCTGCCTACAACAGGAGTTTCTTTGGGTGGGCAGAGACTTGTCACCAGAACATGGGACGATCTTTCACTCTACCCCCTGCCAACCAAATCCTAACTACAGACGCATCAGACTATGCTTGGGGGGCCCACCTGGCGGGGAGATGCATTCAGGGCATATGGAGCCCAAAACAAATGCATCTGCATATCAACCAGAAAGAGATGTTAGCTGTTCAGAATGCCCTGACAACCTTCAAAGACTTACTTCATCCAGGACAACTACTGATAGACGGACAACACCACGGTTATGTGGTACATAAACAAGCAGGGGGGCGCACACTCCTACCCCCTTTGCAGACTAGCCATGGTATTGTGGGACACAGCCTTGACTTACCAAGTACATCTTCAAGCTCAATTCCTGCCAGGAAAACAAAATACTCTGGCAGACTAAGCAGAAACCTTATGGACCCTCACGAGTGGAAACTGGATCCACAAGTCTTCAGCATGACAACAAAGAAATGGGTGAGCCCGGACATAGATCTATTTGCCTCTCCCCAGAATTATCAACTGGACAAATTCTGCACAAGGACTTAACACAGACAAGCATGGAAAGTGGATGCCCTATCCTTCAGTTGGGAAAACCTATCAGTCTGCACCTTTCCTCCTCTGCCTTTTCTTCCCAAGGTCCTACTAAAGGTCAGACAAGAAAAAACAAAAATGATTCTAATTTCCCCGGACTGGCCTTGCCAACACTGGTACCCAATCCTGAGGAATATGTCTCAACTCCCTCCTTGGTACCTGCCTCAAATACCTTATCTACTGTCTCAGCAGAAAAGTCAAATCCTGTGCAATCGGCTCCAAACTCTGAACCTGGCAGCATGGCTGATCATGTAGTTATTCAAACAACACCTCTCAGTAAATCTGTGTTGGATGTCATTTTGGAAGCCAGAAGGCCTAGTACTAGAAAATCTTATGCTGATAAATGGAAGAGATTCTGTGCTTGGAACCAAGCACAAGGAACTGACTCAGGAAAGCCAAATATTCCTCAGATTTTACAATACTTGACTGAGATGCTTGACAAGGGCCTATCTTTTTCATCAATAAAAATCCATGCCTCTGCCGTCTCGCCTCATTACACCACAGAGCCACCAATCTTTTCTCACCCTTTGCTAAAACAGTATCTTAGAGGGGCCAAAAATTTAAGGCCTCCCAGAAGATCACCAGTTCCTGCATGGGACCTCAATTTTGTGTTGGAAAAGCTCACCCTGCCTCCATTTGAACCAGCTGCTACTGCAGATATAAAGTTTTTCTCCTGGAAAACAGCTTTACTTCTGACAATCACTTCAGCAAGAAGGGTTTCAGAGCTACAGGCCCTCATGGCTGTGGAGCCTTTTATTATATTTTACCCAGATAGGGTGTCCCTCAGGACCAGTCCTTCCTTTATGCCTAAGGTGGTATCCAGTGTGGCCCTTAACCAAACTATTCACCTGCCAACTTTTTATCCAAATCCGCAGAACAAGGGGGAGCGGATTCTACATTCCTTGGACGTGCACAGACAACTAAGATTCTACTTAAACAGGACCAAATCTCTAAGAAAATCTGAGCAGCTACTGGTGGCATTTACTGCAGGATCAGAGGGAATGGCTATTTCAAAGCAGACCATTTCAAAGTGAATAAGCCACTGCATTCACTTCTGCTATTTGCATCATGGTAAACCGGTGCCCAAGGGCATTAGGTCACATTCCACCAGGGCTGTATCTACATCAGCAGCTTTTCTCAGAGGGATACCAACAAAAGACATTCTAGAAGCTGCTACTTGGAGTTCTATTCATACTTTTACAAAGCATTATCATTTGCCTCTCTTCTCTAAGTCCAGGGCAGGCTTTGCCACTGCAGTTTTGCAGGGCCTTATAGCTGCTCCTAATGCTATTTAGTTCCAGCCTCCCATCCATAGCTTTGGGATTCTACCCAAATGTAATGACTGCAACAGTGAAACATGAAGAACATAGTACAGTTGTGTACACTTACCATAAATGTAGATGTTAGAGTGTATTCACTGTTGCAGTCCAGGTTACCCACCCCCCCATCCCCCTTTTTTCTACAGCTTTTCTTTCCTTCACTATATTCTACAGCCTTTGTGGTATATTTGCTTTTAGATGAAGGTAAAGTTTGTTGTGACATTTGCATGTATTTATAGTTGTGTGTGTGTGTGTGTGTGTGTGTGTGTGTGTGTGTGTGTGTGTGTGTGTGTGTGTGTATATATATATATATATATATATATATATGTATATATATATATAATTTTTTTTTTGCTCCCCATCATTTGGGGGACACCTGACATCTGGGGCAAGAAAAACTAAAGAAAATGGCGTCGGCTGCCTGTTTTATACCCCTGACGACCTGACGTCATGGAAGAGGAGACAGCAACCGACGCAGGACCCAAGACTTTGATATTCAGGCCAACTGAGGGCAACCTGCCAGTAGAGTACCCAAATGTAATGACTGCAACAGTGAATACACTCTAACATCTACATTTATGGTAAGTGTACACAACTGTACTTTCTCTAAGTTCTGAGGGTTCTCTCTCTGCAGCAGTGAGTTCTGAATTGGGTACGTGCACACGTCACCGATATAGCCGCCATCAGTGTATGGCTTTTACATGCTGCGTCGCACGTATCCCTGCACTCAAGACTTTGGTATACTGGCCGGTTGTCCAGTGCTGCAGGCAGCAACTCCCTAAGTTTAAGGATACTGCAACATGGAAGAGGACATCTGAGGTTATGGTAAGTTCTTGCATAACTGTTCTTTCCTCAGACTGCTCGTCCTCTTCCCCCTATCCATCTGCCTTTGCACAAATGACCACCAAGAACTAGGTATGGTAATTTTTGCTGCATCTGTAGGAATGCCCTTGGCAGGCAGGGGAGAACCACTCTTGTTAATCTCGGGGAAAGGGCCAGGTAAAGGTTGTTCACTCAGCCATTATAGACGTCCCAAATCTAGGATGAGTATACCATCTAAGGGGGTTCCCAGGAAAGACAAGTGTAGTGAAAAATATTACTGTTTCTTGCTTCTGTTTCCAAGGACAGAAAACAGTTGTCTGGATTTGCTAAAGAGCTCATTGATGGCTTTTCTTTGCCTAATTCTTCAAGCAAGAAGAGAGAGTTCCCTCTCTTTCTGACCCTGATTTTCAGTCAGAAGTGCAGGCATTGCAGGGTGCTGGTGATAAACTGGTCAGTTTGAGAAAAAATTCCTGAACTGAACATGACTTCAGATTTTTCTCATGAATATTTACCTTTTTCTGAGACTTTATCTATGCTGAAAGAGATTTTTCTGTGGGAGCAGAATGACATTCCTGTCGCACAGAAATTTTTTTATGATGGAAGTGCCTAAATCTGTTGCTGTTCCTCCTGTGTTGTCTGCTTTAGAGAATGTTTTTGCTTCTAGTTTGCCTAATAGCCTTTATCCTGCATGCAGGAATCTGGTAGGCTATACAAGGTACCTCAGACTAGTAAGTACTCATTTTCATCCCTAAAGCAGATTCAGCAGTAAACCTTGTCTAAAACTTCTGCTGTTAAATTACAGCTGCTTAAACCCATTCTGTCTTAACAAGGATGGAAATTTTTTTGACAAGCTGGGGAAGAAAGTTTATTCTTCTGCAACTTTTTCTTTCAGGATTTTAAACTGTCAAGTTTGTATTACCTTACTGACATCTGCTTCTCTCATTACTAAACATGTTTTAAAGTGTGCTTCTAATTCTGTTTCAGCATCAGTATTACGAAGACTTGCCTGGCTTCATTCACAAAACCTTACTCAAGATGGTAAAACTGAAATGTTTAAATTTTCCGTTAGGTAAAGAAGTTCTATTTGGCCATTCTGCAGTTGATGTGCTCAAGAAGTGTGATGAAAGGGGGGAAATTTGGTTCAAGGAGTGACTCATATTTAAACCCTCTTTCTTTAAAACAAATAAATGTTCACTTAGTCCTCAACTTTCTTTTTCAATAAGTAATTTAAACAGCAAATTGCCAATAAACAGTTTTTTAAAAAAACATCAGTGGTAGAGTGGCCCAAAAAATGAATGAGAGACTCCAAAATTCAAGGACCGTCCTCTGTCAGCATGATTAATATTCAACCCCTCCCCCCAAAAAGTTGGCAACCTCTCCATATCCCTGAATCATCATCTTCCCTTTTAGTACCAGACTGTGACAGACTAAAAGGTTTTTAATGTGACAAGGGTACATTGGGCAATGCGAATCCCTCCTCTGTTCCATGGGATTCCTCCTTACCCTGTCAAGCAATTCTCCTAGTTTCATCCCATCCTGTATTAGGTGCATGCTCATTGAATAACAGAAACTGTGTCCCCCGTAAGATGGGCAAGATTTTTTATGGTAAAAAAGAGGGTAAGATCCTGGAGGCCTTCCTTTCTAAACCTTTTTGTCAAGATTACGAAGTTCAAAATGCTTTTTATCTTCATTCACTTTTACCTAGTTTTCATGTTAAGATATAGTTAAAGGATGCGTATTTCATTCCCAAACTGTTACATACTGTAAGATTTTCTGTGTCTGGCTTAAAATTTCAGTTCTTGTCTTACCCTTTGGAAGCCTCACTACACCAAGGATATTTACATTGGGTCTTGCTCCAGTAATTACTTCAAGGCATTCACATCATTCTTTATTTGATTGGTCATCTTTTTTGCAGACTTTCTCCTTAATATTCAAATCTTTTAATCGGTCAGGTTTTCAAATTAACTTACAGGAATCTTCTCAAATTAATTCTCACAGAATTGTACTCCTGTAATGTCTTATAGGCTCTTCCCATGGCAGAATCTTTCTTCCCGCAACAGAGTAGAGATGTTGCAGTAGTCTTTCCTCAGTCAGCCCTTTCAGACGAAGCCAGTTAGTCTGTGACTACCTGTCCTCTTGCAGCCTAGCTCCTCTTTCCCTTCCCCTTTCTCTCTATGCTTGGAAACAGATCATCCAAGACTCTTGGGTCCTCTCCGTTATCCTTCAAGGATATGTTATGGTGTGGAAAACTCCTCCTTCCTTCAGGGGTATTCTACATCCTCCAAGGGAACAGCTAGGTGCTCTTTCCCCAAGTCATTTCCAGTCTTCTCCCTCAAGGCATCATTCAGGAGGTGCCTCCCTCCCAAGTAGGAAAAGGGTTCTATTCCAGGATGTTTCTGGTCTTCAGGAAGGATGGTCCTTTGAGACCCATTCTAGACTTATCCCATCTAAATACTTTCATGATGGTTCCCACTTTTCACATGTTAATCTTGCTCAGTCGTCTTCCTCTCATCCTTCCTCAGGTCTTTATGATGTCCCTGGACATCAAAAATGTTTATCTTCATATTCCCATCCATCGTCTGTTCAGGAAGTATCTTCACTTTCCTATTGCTTCCTCACATTTTCAATTCTCTGCCATGCCTTTTGGATTGTCTACGGCCCCAAGGGTCTTCACAAAGTGATTAGCTCCTGTCATAGCCTTTTGCAGGTTATAGGGCATACAAATTTTCCCATACCAGATGATCTTCTCCAGGCTTACACTCCAAATACCCTTCGGGATAATCTTCTCTTCACAGTGTTGCTGCTGGAGGGTCTAGGGTTCACTATCAACTAACAAAAATCTACCCTGGTTCCATCTGAAGACAACATCTTCCTAGGATGCAGAATCCAGACATGATGTTGGCTTCCTTACCAGTAGAAAAGGTCCTATCCCTCGTATTCTACTTCTAGGCCCTCTTACCCTTTCAGTCCCTTACTGATGTGGAGATTCTTTATTTCTTGAGGTTCATAGCATCCACCATTCCCATGCTACCACTAGCCAAGTTACACATGAGGAAATTCCAGTGGTTCCTGATAACAGTTTGGGTACAACACTCCCATCCATTGGAGTTTGTAATACCCCTTCTACCCTGCCTGAAAAAGGAACTACACTGGTGGATTCAGCAGGTTACAAGGAATCCAGGCTTACCTTTGCAGCCACCTCTTCCTACTCAGGAGCTGTACACCGATGCTTCAGAAATGGGATGGAAGCACCCCTGGCCTCATGGAGGGTCAGAGATGTGTGGTCCCTCCTCAGAAGAGGGGAGCATATCAACATAAAGGAAATGAGAGCCCTGACATTTGCGCTATAAATCTTCAAACACTTTCTTCCCCCAGGGGACCCTAAAATGGTTTATAAGACAGTACTACAGTCCTTTGGTATGTCAACAAGCAGGGAAGGACAAAATCTTATTTCCTATGCAGTCCAGCTCTACAAGCCTGAGAGGTAGCCTCCCAGAGTCAGCTCACCTTCCACACGGTTTAAATTCCTTCAACTCTAAATGTTGTGGCGAACACATTGAGCAGGTTCATGACTCAGTCCCATGAGTGGATGTTACACAGGGATGTGTTTCTGGACATGGTCCATTAATATGGGGTACACCTCCAGTAGATCTCTTCGCCTCCTCCATGAACAGACAACTTTCCAAATTTTGTGCTGGTCCGGAGTCCCCGATCCTCTAGCATGGAAGGTGGACGCCCTGTCCTCCTGTTGGAAGGGGATGTTTCTATATGCATTCCCCCCTTCCCACTTTTCCAAAAGGTCCTGTTGAGGATTCAACTGGAGCAACTAAAAATCTTGCTGGTGACTCCCTTTTGGCCAAGACAGCACTTGTTCCCCCTTCTGCATTTAGCCAAGCGCAGTCATCACAAATTACCCCACAGAATGGACCTACTTCGCACAGGACAAGGGATCTCTAATGCACCTACAGATGTCAGCTCTACACCTGACCCTGTGGGTGATGGGGTTCTGATTCCTTTCAGATGCCTTTTCTCTGAGGATGTGCAGGTTCTGCCGGAAGCCGGAAAACCCAATACTAGGAAATCCTACATTTCCAAATGGAAAAGATTTTTTATCTGGTGTCTTTCAAAGGATTTGCAACCATCGATGATGAGTATTTGAGTGATTCTGTCCTATCTGTGTGAATTATGGAAGAGTGGACTGTCATACTCTTCAGTAAAAGCTCATTTTTCCTCTATCTTAGCATATCTGTTTGTCTCTCCCCCATTAGCTTCCAGGCTTGAGATAAAACTTTTTCTTAAAAGGCGTCCTTCATATTACACCACCAAGGAAACCAGTTCCTCCTCCTTGGGTTCTTAATTTTATTCTAGAAAAACTTACCCTGGCCACTTTTGAGCCAGCAGGTGGTGGTTCTGTGCAGCAATGCACCTGGAAAACAGTTTTTCCGTGGCCATTAATTCTGCTAGATGGGTTTCTGAACTTTAGGCACTGATGTCTTCTTCCTTCATGGTTTTCCACAAGGAAAGGGTCTGTCTATGCACTAACCTCTCCTTTATGACCAAGGTGGTAAATGAGTTGTCACTCAATCAATCCATTAATCTTCCTACCTTTTTCCTTCTCAGTCCATTAGTGATAGGATCCTACATACCTTAGATGTGCATAGGCAACTCAGATTTTATTTGGATAAAACCAAACCAATTAGGAAACTGTTCGCCTTTTTGTCTCCTATCACCCAAGGGCCCTGGGAGGCCTGTATTCAAGCAGACTGTTTCCACTTGGATTTCAAAAAACATTTCCTTTTGATGATCTTCGTGTTTCACTGTTGCAGTCATTACATTTGGGTAATCTGCTGGCAGGTTGCCCTCAGTCAGCCTGAATAACAAAGTCTTGGGTCCTGCGTCGGTTGCCGTCTCCTCCGTCAGGTCGTCAGGGGTATAAAACATGCAGCCGACGCCATTTTAATCTGTCTTTCTTGCCGCGCAGTGCCCGAAGCAGAAGCAGTTCGCAAGTGCCAGTCGGCCGACTCCAGAAATTTTTGTTTTCGAGTTTCAGAACCGAAGTCTTCAAACTAAAGCCAAGTACCCCATTGGGGAAACTTTTTCTTGCTCCTTACCGATGTCAGTAAAAGTTAATAATTGCATTACTTGTGGGAAGCAAATACCTCGTAAGGATTTTCATTTGTACTGTATTCCTTGCCTAGGCCCTGATCACAACGTGCTTTGCTGCCGGTTTTGTGCTAAATGTAACCAATGCACTATTAAGCGTCGGTATAGTTTTGCTTCTAAATATTTTGGTTCAAGATTTAACTAAACTGAAATGTCGTTGGTTAGCAATCCGACTACCAGCGTTCACAAAAAATGCAAGGGAAAAGACAAGAGACAGACCGTCGAGGTCCAAAACCGATGACGAAGCTTCTCCTAAGCCAGTCGCCACTTCGCCGGTACTCAGTGATACTCTCTACTTTTGAGTCGCAGGCCTCTACCGAGACCCATTCGGAGTTCGGTATGCTGTGAGATTCACAAAGTATTGAACCCGCGGATGTCTCTCCCTTGGATGGGTCCAGAGCCGCTGAGCAGGCACCGGCTTCTGAGGGTGTTTTCAGGCCTTAACATTTTTATATTAAACCGACGCCATCAACAAAAACAAGGTCAAAAATGACTTCTATGTCTAAAAAACTGACGCATGAGCCATGTGTTTAGGCCCCTATGCCTAAAAAACAAATGATCAAAATGGCTGAGGATTTAATCACCTTGATCAGGGGTTCCCAACCCCCCCCTTGCTAAGAGGCCTAGGCAAGGCACTGATTATGAATCTTCAGATCAGGTTTCCATTTTTTCTGATCAGGAATTTTCTATTCCTTATGAGGATTCTGATGCTGAGGAATCCATCTCATCTGCATCTCCTCCTGAGGGATTACTCTTTTGGAGAGACTTTGCATACTTTAAGGGAACATTTTCACTGGGAGAGTCAGGACTTCTCTGAATCAAAAAAGAGGCTTCGGGATTTCCTCCTTCTACCTCAGCATAGGCCTTTGGCAATACCTTCTGTATTAGACATTGTTGATGATGTGTTCTCGGAATCAAGCATGGCCCTTGATTCCCTGCCTCCGGCTCCTAGTAAGCCAGACAGATATTACACGGTTCCTGACTCCCACAAATTTCTTCTCAAAAACCCTGCTGCTGATCCTGAGACTATTTCTCAGGGTCCCAAGGGTGTTAAGGCTTCTTCAGACAAAAATCCTTCCCCTTCTGATAGAGATTCCATGGCGCTGGATAGATGGGGTAAGAAGGTTTATACATCTGCAACCTTGGCAATCATGGCTTTAAACTGCCAGTTTCATATGCTTAAATATCAACAGCATGTTATGGGCTTACTGAAACAGAAAATTATGTTGATTTCTGATTGTGTGGAAAATAGTTACAGGATTTATTGCATTCAGCAGAACAGGTTGGAAAGCATACTTTGCAATGTAGTTTTGATTCCTTGGAGGCCTCTTTCAGGGCCGCCCTAACTGGATCTGTGATAAGAAGGCATGCCTGGGTCAAGGAGCAAAATCTGCCTGATCATGTTAAAGCTAAATTGTTGGATGACCCTTTACAGCATGATTGTCTGTTTGGTAATAAGGCAGAAGATGTTTTAAAGAAAATAGAAGACAAAGCTAAATCTATGCAAACTGTAAAAGATTTTTTGCAAGTGCAGCCACCCGGGTTCAGTAGGCCTACTAAGAATTGGTCCTTTCCTGTGTCCAGCAGAGCCACTCAGGGCAAACCCAGGTGCTCAAAAGAATTCAGATATCAATCACAGGGATCTTACAGGTCAAAGCAATGGTGTGCCTCCACCTCCAAATCTGGAGGTAACAAAGCACAACCCTACAGTAAGCAGTCTCAATGACTTCTCTCTACCATTTCCAAGCATTTATCTTTTGGCAACCCCCTTGGGGGAAAACTAGCACTTCATTCTCAAAATTGGCAGTTAATTACCCAGGACAAGTGGGTATTAAACATGGTATCCCAGAGGTACAGATTTCATTTCCATACTTTGCCAATTCCAAATGGATGGCCAAATCTACCACAAAACCAGTGGGCAGAGGCCCAGAAACAAGTCATGTCCCTCATGGATATGGGGGTTATTCAACCGGTACCAGAAAAGGAAAAAGGACAAAGATTTTATTCAAGACTTTTCCTAGTACCCAGAAAAGACTCATCTTGGCGTCCAATACTGGACTTATCAATTCTGAACGTGTTCCTGGACATTCCAAAATTCAGAATGTTGACTTTACAACAGCTACTGCCTATGCTAAGCAAGAATGCCTGGTTGGTAACTCTAGACTTAAGAGGCATACCTGCATATCCCAATAAGGGAATCTTGCAGAAGATACCTCCGCTTCAAAGCAGGTTTTTTGCATTACCAATTCTCTGCACTTGCTCTTTGGCTTATCTACTGCGCCCAGGGTCTTTAGAAAGTGTCTGGCACCAGTAATTGCATTTTGCAGACAAAGAAACATTAAAATTTATCCTTATCTGGGCGATTGTCTCATTCAGGAAAAGGACAAAGACACTCTTCTTCAACATCTGGCATTTGTAAAAAGGCTTCTAGCATGCCTAGGGTACATCATAAACGAAAAGAAATCACAACTGGTACCCTCTCAAATAATCACATTCCTGGGTGCAAGCTTGAATACAACTGCCCAGATGGCTTACCTCACGCCAGACAAACAAATGCAATTGACAACATACTTCAAACAAATGGCAACAAAAACCCAGTTATCTGCAAGACAAATTCTGCAGGCTTTGAGGTTCATGGCATCCTGCATTATACTAATTCCATATGCGAGACTGCATATGAGGAAACTTCAACGGTACCTAAAAAGCTTATGGAGTCAACATTGTCACAGCCTGGAAACAATGATTCCTCGCATTCCCTGCCTACAACAGGAGTTTCTTTGGTGGGCAGAGACATGTCACCAAAACAAGGAACTGTCATTCACTCTACCCCCTGCCACCCAAACCCTAACTACAGACACATCAGACTATGCGTGGGGGGGCCCACCTGGCAGGGAGATGCATTCTGGGCAAATGGAGCCCAAACCAAATGCATCTGCATATCAACCAGAAAGAAATTCTAGCTGTTCAGAATGCTCTGACAGCCTTCAAGGACTTACTTCATCCAGGAGAACTACTGATAGACTGACAACACCACAGTTATGTGGTACATAAACAAGCAGGGGGTACCCATTCCTACCCCCTTTGCAGACTAGCCATGGCCTTGTGGAACACAGCCTTGACTTACCAAATACATCTTCAAGCTCAATTCCTGCCAGGAAAGCAAAATGCTCTGGCAGACGACCTAAGCAGAAATCTTATGGACCCGCACGAATGGAAACTGGATCCACAAATCTTCAGCATGTTAACACAGAAATGGGGAAGCCCAGACATAGATCTATTTGCCTCTCCCCAAAACTATCAGTTGGACAAATTCTGCACAAGAACTCATCACAAAAAAGCATGGAAAGTGGATGCTCTGTCCTTCAGCTGGAAAAAACTATCAGTCTATGCCTTTCCCCTTCTGCCTCTACTCTCCAAGGTCTTACTAAAAGTCAGACAGGAAAAAACAAAAATGATTCTAATTGCTCTGGACTGGCCTCGCCAACACTGGTACCCGCTTCTAAGGAATATGTCACACCTTCCTCCATGGTACTTGCCTCAAACACCTCATCTATTGTCTCAGCAGAACCATCAAATTCTGCACACTCAGCTCCAAACTCTGAATTTTGCAGCATGGCTAATCAACTAATTATTCAAACCACATATCTCTGTAAACCTGTGATGGATGTCATTTTGGAAGCCAGAAGGCCTAGTATTAGAAAATCTTATGCTGATAAATGGAAGAGGTTCTGTGCTTGGAACCAAGCACAAGGAATAGACACAGCAAAGCCCAATATTCCTCAGATTTTACAATACTTAACTGAGATGCTTGACAAGGGCCTATCTTTTTCTTCAATAAAAATCCATGCCTCTGCCATCTCGGCTCATTACACCACAGAGCCTCCCCTCTTTTCTCATCCACTGCTAAAACAGCATCTATGAGGGGCCAAAAATTTAAGGCATCCCAGAAGAGCGCCATCTCCTGCATGGGACCTCAATTTTGTGCTGGAAAAACTCACCCTGCCTCCTTTTGAACCAGCAGCAACTGCGGATATAAACTTTCTTTCTTGGAAGACAGCTTTTCTTTTGGCAGTCACTTCAGCTAGAAGGGTTTCAGAACTACAGGCTCTCGTGCCAGTGGATCCCTTCATTATTTTTTACCTGGACAGAGTGGCCCTCGGGACACCAATCCTTCTTTTATTCCTTAAGGTGGTATCCAGTATGGCTCTTAATCAGACCATTCACCTGCCAACTTTTTTCCCAAATCCGCAGAACAAGGGGGAGCGGATTCTGCATTCATTGGATGTACACAGCCAACTAAGATTCTACTTAAACAGGACAAAATCTCTTAAGAAAGTAGCATTTGCTGCAGGAACACAGGGGAAGGCTATATCAAAGCAGACCATTTCTAAATGGATAAGCCATTGCATTAGTTTCTGCTACTTGCACCATGGTAAACCTGTGCCCAAGGGGATTAGATCCCATTCCACCAGGGCTGCCTCTACTTCAGCAGCTTTTCTCAGAGGGGTCCCTACCACAGACATTCTAGAAGCTGCTACTTGGAGCTCAGTTTATACATTCACAAAGCATTATCATTTACCTCTCTTCAAATCCAGGGCAGGCTTTGCCACTGCAGTCCTGCAGGTCTTTATAGCTGCTCCTAATGCTGTTAGTTCCATCCTCCCATCCATAGCTTTGGGATTCTACCCAAATGTAATGACTGCAACAGTGAAACACGAAGAACATAGTACAGTTGTGTACACTTACCATAAATGTAGATGTTTGAGTGTATTCACTGTTGCAGTCCGGGTTACCCACCTGCCAGCCCCCTTTCTATACCTTTTCTTTCCTTCACTATACTCAAAAGCCTTTGTGGTGTGTATGCTTTTAGTTGAATGTAAATTTTATGTTTCTGAGGTGCATTTATATATATTTACAGTTTATATATATATATATTTTTTTTTTTTTTTTTTTTTTTTTGCTCCCCATTTAGGGGGCACCTGACATCTGGGGCAAGAAAAACTGATTAAAATGGCGTGGGCTGCATGTTTTATACCCCTGATGACCTGACGTCATGGAAGAGGAGACTGCAACCAATGCAGGACCCAAGACTTCGTTATTCAGGCCGACTGAGGTCAACCTGCCAGCAGATTACCCAAATGTAATGACTGCAACAGTGGATACACTCAGACATCTACATTTATGGTAAGTGTACACAACTGTACTTTGTGTCCCATGGGAAGACTCTTCCCTTCCCTGTTAGGGCACATTCCACCAGAGCTGTCTTCCTCTGGTGCATTTTTCAAGGGTATAGACACCTGCTCTATTTTAGAAGCAGCTACCTGGTCTTCTCTACATACCTTCACAAAACACAAAGTTAGATGGCATTTCCAGGTCCAGAGCTGGTTTTGCAAGGGCTATCTTGCAGGGGTTTGTAGAGAGTGCTACTGCTGCTCCACCCAGTTCTTCTGCATTCTCCCTCATGTTATGAATACTGCAACATATGAACAGGAGGACATAGAATAGTTGTGTAAAATCTTACATAACCATAGATGTCCTCCTCTATATGTTGCGGTATTCTCCCCTACCCCAGCCTTACCCCTTGTAGATCAGAGTGTAACGTGTGTGTGCTATATCACTGAGAAGCATACGAGGCTGTGCATGAGTGCCATTTTGTAGAAGCAGCCAGAGTGTGAGCATGCATGATTGCAGTTAGTTTGTATACAAGTTGCTTAAGTTCTAGTCAGTAAATCTCTGTAGTGATGTGTTTGTATAAAATAAAGCTGCTTGAACAGGACCTACGAAGACTCATTTATTCGTGTCCTTACACGAAAGCGACATGATGTCAGAACCAGGATGGAAGAGAGAACATTCGGAGCCATGAGATGTAACCGAGAGTATAGAGTACAGAGATAACCAGAAAGAATCAAAGGTAATGAGAAATAATATGATTTGTTTACTCAGTGTGAAAGAAGGCAGAAAAAGGCTTTACAAGGGCTCAAACCGCATTAGCAGGCAAGTGGAAAGTACGAAAAGTTTTGTTAACTAAAGAAAATGTTTAAGATAAAAATATTTGAAACAATTAACAGTAAAGCAGAAAAGGAACATGTTTAAAGCAAAATAAAGCAAGGCGACTGTGTGTGTTTGGGCATAACTACGACTTTGTATTATATCAAGGGCGTAATTAAAGTTATTCAAAGTATCACAGAGTATGTAAAAGTGCTTACAGTGTGCGCTTATTACTATGTATGTATTTCAAAGAGTTCGTTATGTGCAAATTGCAACTAGTTCATGCAATTCAGTCAAAGCGTAGTTATTTTGAAGAAAAGTTCTTGTGCTTGGTGTGTGTGTGTTCGTAAAATACTGCCATTACAGAGTGCTGCTTGTACTCTAAAGAGTTGCCTAACAAGGTACTGGTATTTTGGGGACATTTCAGTGTGCTGTGTACAGTTATTCGTAAAGTACAATTACTTCGAAAGCTATTGAGTTTTGGACAGCAGTTCGATTTATTCGCATTGTATAGTTGTGTGATATGTTTCTTGCATTGATAAGAGGTGTTTTTTTTACAAAAGACTACAAGAGTATTAGAGTGTTCGTGAATTACTCAATTACATCGTAAAGTTCTCAAATGTTTCTTAGTGATGACTTTAACAAGTGATGGCGCATGACTGTAGCATTTCTGCCTTTATCGATAAAATTCCAAGTGATTACTTTAGCATTTAGGGGAGCTGTGTAGATAAGGCCATTGATAGTTTTGATAGTGGCACATTGAATTATACCCATTATTTAGATAGAATGGATTATAATGCCCATTACGATAGAGATCTGGAACAAATATATTTTGTAACTTCATTTAGTGTTTTTAGTGCTATAGTGTAGCCATGGTGGTACAGTGGTAGCGTTGTTGCCTCACAGCAAGAGGTTCTCCTGTTCGATTCTCGGCTGGAGTGCCTTTTGTGTGGAGTCTGCATGTCCTCCCCGCGGTCAAGTGGCCTCCAAAAAACATGCGTGAATGGGCGTGCCTTCGCTGAAGGTTGGGCGTCGGGCTGGCAACTCGGCACAAAAAAAATCTACTGCCAATCATTAACGGACCGGAGTTCGGCTGTGGCGACCCCTAACCGGGAAAAGCCAAAAAGACAGACTGCTATAGTGACTGATTTGGTTAATTATTATTGGAAATTTTTATTTAGATTTAAAGATTTAATTAATGTTAGTCCGCCTCATGTAAATATTTCTTACAGACAGGGCAGGAATTTAAGTGATATTCTTGTGCACAGTCACTTTCAATGGCCGAATTGTAATATTAATGGTATTTCTATACATCCACTGGGCACTTTTCCTTGTAAGAAATGTAGTATTTGCAGTCATGTTACCAGAACTTTTCCAGAAATTAATGGTCAATTTTTTTCTCCCTGTGATAAATTTAGTTGTAATACAGAAGGCATTATTTATGCCCTTCAGTGCCCCTGTGGTTTGTGTATGTAGGTGAAAGTAAGCGTAAGTTTAAATTAAGGGTTCAGGAACACAGAAACATTAGGAAACAAAAGGAGAATAGTCCTGTGGTAAACCATTTTATGGAGGCTCATAATTCTGATCCATCTGGTTTAAAAGCCATTATTCTGGAGAAAGTTCATGTTGATGTTTGTTCAAATAGGGTGTTAAGAAATTGCTGTACTTAAATATGGCACTTTACACAGTCAGGGTCTTAACCATGAATGCAACTGGAGGCTGCTAATTTGAAGTTTTTTTTTTTTTTACTTGTGTTTTTCTTTGTATTTTTGTTTTAATTAATTGTTTTATTGTGGTGTGTATTTATATTGGATGTGAGGGATTGAATTTTTTTTGTACTATTCAAAGGTTTTTACCAAAGCGGTGAGATTTATATTAAACATTTGTTGATAGCTGCTGGTCATTTTACATTAGCATTTCTGCCTTTACCAATTCTGAAAGTGCAGCAAGTGATGATAAATGACTTTAGCATTTCTACCTTTACCGTTTCCATAAAATATCGGAAAGCCCGAGAAATTTCACAAAGCTCCGTAAAGCATTGAAAATCTGAAAAGCTATTTTGTAAAGTTTAATAAAGCATCAAAAGTCTGAGAAAGTTATTTCGTAAAATGCAGCAAAATGTCGAGAAGTCCAAGAAATTATTTTGCAAAGTTCAGCAAAGCACCCGAATAGTTTATTATGCAAAGTCCAGTTATTCGAAAGTACTATGAATTAATTCATTCGCATAATTGTGATAAGCTTAACAAAAGAAAGTAAAAGTTCAGAGCACAAAGGCATTAAGCAAGTACTGTTTATGCCAGTTACTTATGCACATGTGTATGTGTGTATATTCATGCATAGTTGCAAGATTCTTCGCTGGTATGTGTTAATATGACAGACTGATTTCAAAACCCCTACCACTTGTGTTTGATCAGAATATTGCAGAAAAATGGAGAATATTTTAGCAAGAGTATATTTTCATACAAGCAGCTTATGTGGATAGAGATGCACGTACCAGAGCATTCATTTTGCTAAACCTAGCAGGGTCTGAGGCCATAGAAAGAGAGCATTCATTTTTAGCTGCACCAGCAGTGTGTAAAGGAGAAGGTGCAGACCGCCATATTGTTGTGCAAGCTGAATCAAGGGAGGGCCCAGAGTGTTTGAAGCGCAAGTTTAGGAAATGTGCAAACCCCAGAAGAATATTACATTGGAGAGGCATTTGTTTCACACAAGAGATCAGAAACCAGGGGAAACATTTGCAGCTTATATAACTGACTTGAGAAACGGAGCTAAAATGTGTGTGTCTGGTGATTTAAAAGATGTGCTGATAAAGGGCAGACTTCATATCTCTCAACCATACCGAATCTCTTGGTTTTCCCGGTTTTTGTGGTCCAAATAATGGGGTGCCACGATTCCCGAGTGCACACCCCTTAATTTCTGAATTTCACGGCTTTTTTTTTTTTTTTTTTCCCGGCCTGATGTCATCATGCGGAGGGGTGCACAGTCCTGTCTGCTTCATCTAGCCAGTCGGAATTCAGCTGGGGGCTGCTCTGTTACAAGAGGGGTGGGACAGACTAGAAGTCTGAACAGGAACACTGACCGTTTCTATGAATGAGCGTGAGTTTACAAGAGGGTCGGGGCAGACGAGAACTGAAGCCTGAACATGAATACTGAGCTGCTAGCCTGCTATACATTCCATTCTTTTCAGGTAAAGCAAATTTATTTTCCGTAATGTTGCTGCATTCCGTATGTGCTGCCAAAGCAAGCACTGAGCTGCTACAAACTGTACTGCTGCTGCATTCCCCGTAGATAACTGATAGGGCCTTGGAATGCAGTCATTATCGTTCGCTGCAGCCTTATACTGAGATAGTAGTCTGAGGGATTAATTACTATTAACTGGGGATCCCGGATAGGCTGTGGCCTTTATTTTATATGTCCTTAGACTGCTTGTATGCAAGTTTCAGGAGGGGAGTTATAAGCAAAGAGTTCTGAAACTTTGTTTTTAGCTTGTGCGCTGCTCGCATTTTCAGTGTTACATTCTGTGGTTATATATACACATTTCTGTTTGATTTGCACCTGTTTTAAAGCAGCTACTTCAATAAACAAGCTGGCATTTGTAGGATATCTGTTTGTAATATTCATTGGTGGGTTATTTGCTGGCTGTTAGAAATGTAAGCATAATTAGTCTTGATACACAAGGGGTTTTATTGGCAGTTAAATTATTTTTGTTTTTATTGTAATCAGTTGAAGTGGAAGAGTACCTGGTTGAAGGTTCTCTTCTATGTGGATTTAGCTCATGAGGTGAATGACATGGAGGGGTAGTGTGCTCCCTTGTATGGAGTTTTTATTATTACTATTATTGACAGCAGCTGGATTATAAAATGTATATCCTGTAGATGCCAGCCTGACGCTCAGAAGTGGAACATGCGTGCAGTTTGAATTGCTTTCTGAAGTACTCTGCTGCATTAGCGACAATTTATTTTATTTGAAGTTGAGCTGCCGATGTATTTTATATTATGTTGAGCTGCATATCTTATTTTACTGTCTGCTGCATTAACAATTTTATTTGAAGTAGTTGAGCTGCATAGCTTCTTGTTTGAAGTAGTAAGTTGAGCTGCATAGCTTCTTATTTGAAGTAGTAAGTTGAACTGTATAGCTTCTTACTCCCACAGTCTGTAGATGGATTGCTGATACTGTACTTTGCTATACTTTTAACGGGGGTGGAAAACTCCAGTCCTGAGAATGTCCTCCTTTGGCGGAGATACCTAGTAACTATAAACCTGTTATCAGTTTGCATCCATTCCCTATTGAAATATTACTAGCTTATCATTTTTTATGTGAAACATAGGCAATTTATTCTTCAATGGCAACGGGCACTTTACTTGTAGATGAAACAATAAAATATAAAGTTGTTTACTAGGAGCAACCTAGTTACAGATCTCTAACATGGAATTTAGATGACTTTTACTTCTGCAGAGATTGTGCATATTTACTGATACTGGTGGATTGTAGAAGTTTGAGTAGACTTTTATGATGGAAATATTCTGAATTGGATTCATGGCATTTTGTTTCATTGCTTACTGGAAAAATGTTCAAACAAATTTAAAATGTGCTCTAACAAGTGTGCTGCATTATACAAGGAATATAATTTAATAAAGTCAAGAAGGTGTATCAAAGAACACATGTATGTTTCGTGTGCAAGGGGCCTATGATTTGAAAACAGCCCAAAGGCAATCTTTCTCCACCACTGGCCAGATGCATTTTCTTTGGATGTGGGTTTTAATGCTGTTTCAGTGAATGTGAGTTTCAAGGGCAGAGAAGTTTTAATGCTAAGTCTATTTTCATTGTGAGACTGTATTGCTTTGTTTAGCAGATGTCTATTAGTGTTTGTGCTATAAAATGTAAAATAAAATCCAAATCATTGTAGAAGTAAAGCAGCATGCACATTAGTGTTTATGGTAAATGGGGCGAAATCGCCAGGTAATGGGACATTGGAATGGCTGCAGGGGACTCTGGGCCCTGGGGTCATATTTTGGTTGCCTGTTCTTCACTTTGTTTGAAAGTTGGTATCCCACAATTCCATTGGACTGGGTAGGGTTGCATAATTATGTATGCAAATTTTATGTTAATCTGCATCCATATTTGTACCTATTTTTCATGGCCTTTGTCCAGATTTTTGATGATTCCAGGTTGAGGTATGGCAGACTTGTATGTGGTTTTAATAGCGCTGCTGTGAGAAAGATTTTGCTTTGTGGCAGTGATTTAACCTTAAGTAAGGCAACAGAGGTTTGTCAGATCTATGAGGTAACAGAAAGACATGAATATGCTTGCAAGTGAAAAAGGCATGGTTTCAGTGAGCTCCAGAGCAAACGTAGACAGTATGCAACACTTGACAAACAAGAACAGGCCTAAATATGTGGCAGCTACAGTGTTTCCAAAGATGCCATGAGGTTTTCTAGCACGTTCCAGAAAAAGTGCAAGCTCCACCGCAGCTCAGTGCAACATTAACATGAGTCAGCAAAAAAACCCAAATCTAGCTTTGTCAACTGCCACAAATGTGGTACAAATCATGAGTCTAAAAGACAGGAGTGTTTTGCATTTGGTCAGCTATGTCACAAGTGTAAAAAATGGAACCCATTTCCAAAGGTTTTGCAAATCAAGTAAGACTCTCACAGTTGTAAGGAAAGGTCACACAAAAAAGCAAGTTGATCAAGTAGAGCCAAAACAGTCAACTTTCTATGCAGATGGTGTAACAGTGCTTGGAGAAAGAGTTGATGTAGTAAACTTATTAATAAAGAGCAAAGTGTTTTGTACTGTCTGGATTAATGGAAAATCCACAGAGCTCAAAGTGGACACTGGGTCAAATTGTAATGTTACATCAGCAGACACAGTTGCAAGAGTGAGACTCATTGAACAGTTCAGTGTAACCAGCAATGCGAGACTTGTTATGGAGGTGAAGAAATTCAAACCGAAGGTTCAGTGATACTTTCAGGTTATCTGGCTGAGAACTATTACAACTTATTCTACATAGTCCGACCAGTGCAATCTTTATTGGGTCTCGAAGATAGTTTAAGAATTAATCTGCTTTCTTTTGATAAAGAAGTTCATCGTGTGTGTGCACTTCCAAGTTCCAATTTGTTTTGAAGCCATTTTCCCAGATTATGCTGATGTTTTTGGTGACAAATTGGGCAAATTTCCAGTTGTGTATTCCATGAAAGTTAGAGATCACTCCAGTAGTCAGATCAGCAAGAACACAGAACCAACTGAATGGGTATCGTCCATGGTAGCTACTCATAAGAAAGGCTCAGATGAAATCGGAATATGCATTGATCCAAGAGATTTGACCAACGCATTAAAAAGACCATATAATCCAGAGCAGAGCATGACAGAAACATCAAGAAAGTTCTAGACAGAGCACATGAAGTAGACTTGAAGCTCAATCCTCTGAAGTGCAAATTCAGACATCCAGAAGTTACATACTTTGGACATTTGTTTACAAGTACAGGCTTGAGACCTGACCCGACCAAGAAAGCAGCTATTCTAGAGATATCAGCACCAGACAGTGTACGAGGTTTACAGGGTTTTCTGGGCATGGTCAAATATTAAGGAAAATTTATACCAAATTTCAGTGAGTTGACAGCACCTTTGAGACCGCTAACACGCAAAAGTGTTGTATGGTCATGGTCGGAACATGATCAGAAGGCATTTCATGATCTTAACCAGCCACCCCACCTATGTTAAGATACTATGATGTGAATAAACAAGTTCTTTCCTGTGAAGCTTCAAAATTTGGTCTTGGCACAGTTATTCTTCAAGAGGGCAGACCAGTAGCCTGTGCATCTAGGACACTAACTCAAACTGAGATACAGTATGCTCAAATTGAGAAAGAACTTTTGGCAGTAGTATTTGCATGTTCTAAGTTTCATGATTATATTTATGGTCGAGCTATTCAGATTGAAACTGATCAACCACCTCTAGTTACTATTCTAAAGAAGCCTATGCATTCTGCTCCAGCAAGATTACAAAGAATGATGCTCAATTGCAAAAGTACAATTTCAAAATGGTCTACACTAAAGGCAAATTGCTCTATCTGGGTGATACCTTATCTAGATCGCCTAGAAGTACAACAAAACAGCTTGAGGCTGAGCCTTTTGACTTTGACTTGATGTCAGTGCGTAATTTTTCCACCACTAGACTTGATGAGTTAAGAGATCACACCAAGACTGGTCCAATTTCACAAAAGCTTAATCACTACATTAATGTTGGATGGCTGACAAAGCAATCTAGTGTATCACCTGAGGTGCAAACGTATTTTCCTTACAGAGGTAAATTGTTGATGGAAGATGGCACTATTTTCAAAGGTCCTAAAAGTGTTGTTCCTGCTTACTTACAATAAGAATATATTCAGATTTTGCATCATGGTCACCCAGGTTTATCATCCACTGAAGAGAGCAAGAGACTTAGTATTTTGGCCTTCATTATCAAAAGACATTGGTAGTTTGTTCTTCTTGTTCAGTATGCAATAGTACTGAACCGCATTTGCAGAGAGAACCGCTTCAGCTAAGTTTGATTCCTGAACTACCTTGGTCTACAGTAGTAACTCATATCTTCGAGTGGAACAATCAACACTACTTGGTTTTGGTAGACTTACTCAAGTTGGTTTGAGACTGATCTGCTACCAAACTAAAACTCAACTGCCGTTATTACGAAACTGAAATGTCTTGGTTCATGGAAGTCAACACAAACTTTTTTCTGACAGTGCTACTCTATTCACTAGCCAGTTTTCAGAAGTTTGTAAAAGAATGGGACTTAGTACATGTCACTAGTAGTCCTGAATATTTTCAATCCAATGGTCTAGCTGAATGGGCAGTACAGAGTGCAAAGCAATTACTTGAAAAGTCAAAGCATGACAATACCAATGTATTCTTGAACTTGCTTATTCTCAGAAACATACCCGTTGATGATATTCTTGGCTTACTTGCTCAAAGACTTCTTTCCAGACTAACTAAAACTACACTACCCGTTTCATCAAGTTTGTCGCAGCTGAAACCTAAGAACAATAAAATCATCAAGGCTCAGTTGTTTAAGAAGCGTAATATCCAGAAATCTAGTTACGACAGATCGAGCAGATTACTTCTTCCATTGAGGGGAAGGAGAGACGGTACGAATCCAGATGACAAAAGGTTTTGAATGAATAGGACAAATTACAAGCATCTGTGCTGAGATCCTATTTGGCAAACTCCGAGGGTGTGGAGTACAAGAGGAATCGCAGACATCTTCCTGTACCAGAATCTTCTTCATTGCAGTCACAACATTGTATCTGTGATGCAAACTCTAAATCAAATAATGAGTTAGACATTGTTTCTAGACCAGAATGTGTTCAAAAATCTAATTCTGTTCCAGAAAGTGATTTGAGCATTCCACAGGTCAGTCATTTTGCAGAAACTGTTCCAGTTGTTAAATCTAATTCACGATCTGGACGAGTTTCTAAGTCTAGTGTGAAATACGCTGCAGCATGGACTTGATTGTATGTGTGTATGTATGTGTGTGTGTGTATATATATATATATATATATATGTGTGTGTGTGTGTACTCAGTATTGTATAGTACATATAGTACATGTCTATAGATTACCTGTGATTTCTGCTTGCCAAATAATCTAATGACAAATTGCATGATCTATTTCTTAGAGGGAGGATGTAGATCAGTGTCACGTGTGTGCTATATCTTTAAGAAGCATGCAAGGCTGTACGTGCAAGTGTAAATTAGACACGTGCAATCCCTAGTGCCATTTTGTAGATGTAGCCAGAGAGTGAGCATGCATGATCGCAGTATTAGTGTACAAGTTACTTAAGATCTAGTCAGTAAGTCTCTCTACTGATGCTTGTATAAAATAAAGCTGCTTGAACAGAAACACGAAGACTAATTTAATCTTGTCCTAACACGAATGCGACACCCCTGATACTTGCCTGTATGCTGGTGGAGTGTTTGCAGCATTCACTTCTTAGGATTGGTACATACTGATGTCCACTTTATACCCAATGTCATTTTATGACCGATGTCGCACCTGTGTTGTGTGATGTTGCTCATACCCTACAGTAGCATTAGACTTTTGTATACGTACTAGTCAGCCAGAGGTGGACTCCCTTGTGTTATGAATACTGCAACATATAGAAGAGAAGGACATCTATGGTTATGGTAAGATTTTACACAACTATTCTTAACATGGAGGACTGATTTACTCTTGCTCTAATTTCTGCTAGGAGAGTATCTGACCTCCAAGCACTTGTCATGTCAACCCTACCTCATTTTTCATTAGGACCATGTTTCTTTGAGAATTAATCCTTTTAGGCCTGGTATGGTCTCGGAGTTTACTTTAAGACAAACTATTAATCTCCCTCCCTATCTCCTTTCCTGAACCCAAGAACAGTGGAGAGAAGATTCTTCGCACTCTAGATGTCCACAGGAAGTTCATACACTACCTAGACTAAATTCAAGCCTTCGGAAAAGCTGATCAGAGTGCAGTAGTTTTTTGTTGCTCTGTTCGTGAGATTTATTTCTGACAGGAATTAATTAAAAAAATTTGAAATATCTTGGAAAAAACTGCCTATAAATATTCCTTTCACTATTGTGGATTATCAGAAGAAGAAAAAATAATCTTCAGTGAAATTCTTCACAAAAATCCTGTCATAACATCAATTGCTTTATACAGATACTTGAAATAGGAATCATTCAAAGTAATCTGCTCCAGATAGTTCTATGAAGAAAGAACTACAGACTATAATTACAAGTATACATGATCTCTCTACAAAAATGGATAACCTAGAAAACATCATGGAAAACATGAAAAAAGAAAGTAAAAAAATTCAAGAATTAAAGGAAATTATTTCAAAGCACTCCGATCAAATAACCAGTATAGAAGAATCTCTAAATGAAATAGACGGGAAACAGATGGAGAATAACAATCAAATAAATTTCCTTATGAAGCAAAATAATTCACTATTAGAAAAGGTGGATGATCTAGAATCAAGGTCAAGAAGAAATAATAGAATTTATGGAGTTCCTGAAAAGACAGAAGGGAATAACATGATTATTTTCCTGAATAACTGGTTACCTAAAATACTAAACCTGCCAGAGTCATTTTCTTATGGAATCGAAAGGGCGCATAGATCTTTGTCAAACTCTTCTGTATCTAAAAACTTAACTTCAACAAGATCTATCATAGTTAAGTTTTTATCAACACAGGATAAAGATTTGGTGTTAGACTGCCTGGTCGATGGGTCCTGTTCAGGAAAATGGAAAAGTCATTAGATTTGATAATGATTATACATCTGTGACAATAGCAAAGAGAAAAGTCTGTGTTCCTCTCATTAAAGATCTAAAAAAAGCTAAAATAAAAGCTCACTCTTCCCTGCTAGATTGAAAATCACACTTCCAGATGGTCAGAAAATCTTTAATAACATTGAAGAGGCAACAGAATTTGTCAAAAAACATAACCTACTAGACAAAATTGAAGATATGGAACTCTCTACCCCAAGCCTAAAGAGACAAGCTGCAAATGGCAAAACAGCAGCAAATGATAAATCAACAAAAAAACTTAAAGGGAAATAAAATACTAACTTCTAATTTCAAGCGGCGTTTTTCCTATGGTAATATGTCCAATACTACAAGCTATTAGCGTACGACAGTTAAGAAAAGCTTGAAAATACCTGAAAAGCATTATGTTCACCTCGCGAATGCATTATTTTGTTTGTCAAGCTTCATGAGAAGCAAGTCACGAGCTGTGCATTAAATCCTTGTTTTTGAGCCTGGCACGCGCGCTAATGATGTAATGTCATCTGAGTCCGGTCGCACATAGGAAAAGCGGCGACAGAGAGGAAAAAAAACATAAGGAAGTTATTACTGACTGAATGCTTTCAAATCATTCTTTGGACTATAAGTTTGCTCCTTGCAGTAAAATAAAATATTACATGCTTCTTATCGCAGAAACAAGGTCTTGTTATATACATGTAGCGAACTGTTATAGTTACAGTCTAGTTAATTTGCAAAGTACAATCATTACAGATGGCTTCAGAATGTTTTATTTTTGGCTGGTTTGAATTCAAATTTCACTGATATTGTGATAAGCATGCTCTGTGGTAACGGAATCTATAGATAAAACAATTTGGGAAAAATAAATAATTTACAAATAAGGAACTAAATGTGCTCAATAGAAACTAACATTCCTAATTATAATATTGATACAATAATTAAATTGTGTTAATTATTCAAACTAACCCAAATGTATCTAAGAGAGATCGGAAAGTGCTGGCATAAAGAATTTTTACAAGTTGTAGACAGCTAACCAAAGGGTAATGTGAGTGAGATAATATAATAAAAGAGAAGTGGATGAACATACTACTCTTTGTTTTGACATGCAAACAAGTAAACAACAAAAAAGAAGCCAGCACCTAGGACGAATGAAGAGAAATTTATTGGAACTAGACCGGTTTCAGCACATAGCTTTCATCAGTAGTAAAATCACAGGCAGCAGGAAAAGACCTTGCAATAAATACCTGTTCCAATCTTAAATTTGGCATCATTTCCTGTTTTGGAATGAAAACAAAATAATGTTATGAATATACAATACTTGAATAATTATTATAACAACATGATAAAATAAACATGTAAATTGATAATTATTATACCCACAAATATATCAGGCACAAAAACAAAATAGAGGAAATATTACAATTTGTCATTAAGTCCAGGAGAAAAAAGACCACCTAGTTTCACTATCCATTTTCTTTCCTTGCTATTAAGTATATCATGCCATCCAGTTTTGAAGGATCTATTGCCTGTAATATTATCAATAATTGTAAATGAAAATTTGGCAGTAGGGTGATTCAGTGTGCGTCTGTATAAGGCATTGGTAGCTCGGGCATTCCTGATGTCACCCATATGTTCAGACATTCTAACCCTAAATTGTCTGGATGTCTGGCCTACATAGAAGGCTTGGCAAGTACACGTGGCGAGATAGACAACCCAATCCATACTGCAATTTACTAAAACAGTGTATATTGTAAAGTTGTCCAGTATTCCTGCTAGTGAAGGTTTTAGTTTTAAATACATACTTACAAAAAGTGCAGTGTCCACATGGGTATGATCCAACCAGTTTATCCCCTATGAGAGTTTGCTGTTGATAAATATTCCGAAATGTGTTTTTTTTATAGTGAGAAAAGTAAGACCCCAAGGTCTTACCTTTTCTATATGAGAATGAACACCTGTCCCCCAGGTGGTCCTCCAACTGTGAATGAGTTTTAAGGATGTTCCAATGCTTGTCCACAATGTCAAAAAGGTACACTGTGATCCTTCCATATGTAGTCACAAGCCACAGAGTGTCATGATTATTCTGCTTGGGACGTGGTTGATATTGTAATAATGTATCCCTGGATCTGTTTTTGGACCATTGTATGGCAGAACTAATATGGTTAACATATCCCCTTGCTAAAAATGTATTAGCTAAATCATCATGGTGTTGTTTCAGGTCCTGCTGAGAAGAGCAAATCCTTTTAAGGCGCAAAAACTGAGATTTGGGAATATTATTGATTGTATGCTTAGGATGGAGACTGTTGGCATGTAACAAGGTGTTGTATTCAGGAAATTTACGATATACAGTAGTTCTTAATGTATTTTCAGGCTGGCGCTGTAAAAGCACGTCAAGAAAATGAATTTCATTTTGATGGTAATCAACAGTAAACTCAGCGCCCCATATATTTCCGTTTAGATGTTTACAAACTCATCCAAATATTGACTACCCCCTTTCCAAACCAGCCAACAGTCATCCAGGTATCATCTCCAAAGGTCAATTTCAGGCATATATAAATTATGAAGTTCATCATAAATAATATGCTCCTCTACATATCCCATATAGAGGTCAGCATAAATTGGGGCAAAAGAAGCCACCATTGCTGTGCCCTGTATCTGCCAATAGCAATCCTGTTTGAAATAGAAAACGTTTTTAGTGAGGATGTGTTCAGCCATGCAAATAAGTAAGGTGTTAAAACCAGGGCGATGGATATTAGCTTTATTCAACCAGAATTCGATTGCAGCTAATCCTGCCCAATGCGGAATGCTAGTGTATAATGATTTAACATCAAGGGTACACATTAGCCAATGTGGTTCTAATTGGGAATCTGAAACAATTTGCAAAAATTCAGTGGTATCCTTGAGTCTAGCTCTAATAAATGGCAGAAGTAGTTTGAGTTTGTCCGTGAGGAATGCTGACAAAGGTTCTGTGAGGGACCCAATCCCTGTAACTATTTGTCTACCGATTGGTTGATGAGAAGATTTATGAATCTTTGGTAATAAATATAAATATTGTTTGGCAGGATCAATGACTGTTAAATGTGATTTAGTATTAGCACTAATAATACCTTCCTCAACTGCATCCTGTAGAAAATCATCAAATTAGGAGTAGGGTCTGTGGGCATCCTCATGTAATGATGGGGGTTAGACAACTGTCCGTTTCCCTCTTCCCAATAATAATCTGAGTCCAGGACGACCACCGCACCACCCTTATCAGCAGGGAGAATAACAATATTGGTATTATTTCTAAGATCCCTGAGGGCCTGTTGTTCCGCTTTTGATAAGTTATGTTTAGTAATGTTTTCTGAGCCCAAATGAAAATGTAGATCTTGGATGACCGCTTGCTGAAAAATGGCCACATGTTTATCCATGGGTGGATTAAAGTTAGACCGATGGAATCTAAATTCAGAATATCTTTGAGATTGATCTTGTTGATCCTGTTGTCCAAAAAACAATTTAAGATTAATTTTTCTGCAAAATGCTATAATATCAGAAACAAAAGTACTCTCATCAACAAAAAAGCCAGGGATGAATCCAAGACCTTTATTAAGCAATGCTTGTTCATTAGATGTTAAAACATATTGAGAAATATTGTGTACATTAGAACATTGAGAATCTATTTCACTATTGATTGGAAAAGGTCCTTGAGACTTTTTACCCTTATGTTTACGTCCTCCCCTGCGTTTCCTACCCCTAAAGGGTGTTCAGATACACGTCCCCTTTTCTACCCCTAAAGGGTGTTCAGATACACGTCCCCTTTTGGAATCTGGGGAATCACCAATATGTATAGATTCTGTGTCCATGGTGGACTCCTCCTCACCGGAGGTGGTGTTGAGAGACACCTTTTTTCAGTATGGATCTTGGTCTCTTCTTACAAATTTTGGTGGCATTCTTAGTACCATTGGCAAATCTTACTCCTTTATGCGACTCAAACGGTCTACCTCTGTCGTAATCCTCCATATCCCTGGAGAACTTATGCAGCTTTTTAGCCTTTAAATTATTCTCAAAACCAATAAGTTCCTTTGACAGTTTACTCAGGCTATCTTTAAAACTAGTCTGTTCTTCAAACTTGTTCAAATCATTACATATTTTTTCAACTTCACCAATATTAGCCTGAACTGTTCTTTCATAAAAGGATGCCAATATGTTGACAAAAGGCATAGATGCCTCCTGCTGGGCTTGATGCCAATCTTTAAGTAGAGTGTCATCAGGTGTATTAACCAGTGGCTGTACTTTAGACCTGAGACCCCTAGGGGGTTATATTTTGGTTTTGATAGGCTTTAAACAGTTTCAAATGCAAAATATTAGTCCGTAAGGTTTTAATTTTTGTGCCCAGCTATGTAAATAAATTGCAACCGTCAACTGGATCCAAGTGGCAACTTTCTGTAGAGCCAACATGCATCACTCTAATACCAAAAACCTGAATGTCATCCTTATCAGCGCAAAGTCCAGAAAGTAATTTATGAAGATCCATGACAATGAGTTGCCAATTTGTATAAAGACAGTATTAGGCAATAGTCAGCATAAATTTGGACTGAAAAACAACTACTAGTAAATAATACAACCCAAGCAACTGCCAAAGAGGAAGAATAAGTAACCTTGAAAAATGGTTTGCACAAATTTGAGCCGCAAAAAGAGGAAAAGGAATTGCCTAGTAAAAATAAAACCAAAAGCCACCCGGCTAGTGTCTTTCTTATAAACAATCATATAACCACTACTAATGTGGCATCTGGAATACAGAAAGTATAGCACATTTGCAGGGAATGGCAATCAACTGCTGTGTAATTATTAACAAAATTGGACACCTGTTACAATGAGATGAGTATAAAATATAGAATCAACATCAGGAAGCATATATCCAGCTTCCAAATAATCCTATCCTTCACAAAGTCAATCAACACAATGCACGAATATTACTGTATCCATCAAGCATAGGGCTGAGTGCTAAAAGGATGCCAATCTGCACATAATCAGCATAAGTATAAAATCAGTGTCATGAGAGAAATCATAATCTATCCCATAATCTGAACTGAATGCTTATACATTAATGATATAGCACATTTACAGATGATATAGTTTAACTATTAAGAAAAAGCTAAGAGAAGTTAAGAGAATTAAACACCTTTTACAGTGAAATAAGTACAAAAATAGAAACAACATCTAGGAGCATATAACCAGCTTCCAAAAGGTCCTATCATTCCAAAAGGCCAATCAACACACTAGGTATATCACGATATTCACCGAGCATGGAAATAGGTGCTAAGAAGATGTCTACCTGCACTTAAGTCTGTATAAGTGCTAGATCAATATGATAAGGAATTCTTATTGATACTTCTAGTATAGAATACAATTACTAAAAGGCCAAAAAAGGCTCATTAAGTGAAGTGTCAGCACTCAAAACTTGTCTCATGACCCGAACTCATACAAATGTAACTACTAGCGTGCCCAATGTAAAATATATAATGAGCACTCAACCTGCATAAATGCCAGATCAGTATAATTGTTATATACAGGATTACCGTTGATAATCCTAGCTTAGTTGTTAAAATAAGCTCGAAGAGGGAAAACAGGCTTGTAATATATCTAAACATAACTTCTGTTGACCTGCCTCGTGAAAATATGGCTAATGAACTCAATGTAAGTCCTAAATAATTTAAACATCAAACGTGGAGAAACGTGGAGAAACAGATATATGTAACTGCTGATCAATTATACATCAATTTTGTATAACAAAAAATATAACATAATCCCAGAACACAAATAAAATCCCAGTAGTAGAAGTAAAATAGCATACGGTGATTTCCAATCTCCAAGAAACAAGTCTTCGAATGCGCCAATAGTTCTACCAATAAGCCATGAATGTTTTGTATAAAGCTTATGTCCAAACAAAACGAAAGTTGTAAAGTCACTATTAGTTCATTCACCTTGTTTCAATGTTCGCAAACCTCCTTCGAGTAAGACCTGACATGTCCAGCCATGTATAAGCCAATAATAACCAAAAAAAAGGGAATGATTTCAATAATATCAAGCACACAACCAAATTATTAATGTTGATAACTGGATTCCTGAGCATAGATAATAATCTATACCCGTAGGTGGAAAACACAACTTGGTCGTATGCCCAGTGTATGTCCCAAATTCACAGTTACCAAATCAATCCCCAAAACAAGAAAAATAAGAATAATACTTAGTTGTCCAAAGCATAGATCGCATCAGGGCACTGCCTTGTTGCAATAACGAACCCATATCCAGGTTGATGCATGTCCAGGAGTCGCACAGATGCATAAACAGTTCCCAAGAATCGTTATAACAAAATAAACAAACTTCCTATTAAGAAACCAATGATTTCCCCTGTCCCCTGAACAATAATACTGCCAAAAGTTCAAAAGAGTGTTCTAACCCCGTTTAGAAAGATATTGCCGGTACACGATCCACTGGAACCATCCAATATTGCAGGTAGAAATAACATCCAAAGCCACATAAAGCTATAACGTATCCAAACCGAAACACAGCTGATGTAAAACGACTGCAAAGCAGACGGCCGGTGAGGAGCCCTCCTCCATAGACCCAGAACACCTAGAAAATGGCGCCTTTCTTCAATACATCCAACGCCAACAGCTAGCAGGAAGTAGTAAATGTAGGCAGATCAGAGCTAGCCAGTACGACAGGTGCAAGGCAAACAAACATGTATACAACAAAAAAGGAGCCAGCACCTAGGACGAATGAAGAGAAATTTATTGGAACTAGACCGGTTTCAGCACATAGCTTTCATCAGTAGTAAAATCACAGGCAGCAGGAAAAGACCTTGCAAATAAATACCTGTTCCAATCTTAAATTTGACTTCATTTCCTGTTTTGGAATGAAAACAAAATAATGTTATGAATATACAATGCTTAAATAATTATTATAATATGATAAAATAAACATGTAAATTGATAATGATAATGCCCACAAATATATCAGACACAAAAACAAAATAGAGGAAATATCATTCCAAAACAGGAAATTGTCAAATTTAAGATTGGAACAGGTATTTATTGCAAGGTCTTTTCCTGCTGCCTGTGATTTTACTACTGATGAAAGCTATGTGCTGAAACCGGTCTAGTTCCAATAAATTTCTCTTCATTCGTCCTAGGTGCTGGCTTCTTTTTTGTTGTATACATGTTTGTTTGCCTTGCACCTGTCGTACTGGCTAGCTCTGATCTGCCTACATTTACTACTTCCTGCTAGCTGTTGGCGTTGGATGTATTGAAGAAAGGCACCATTTTCTAGGCGTTCTGTGTCTATGGAGGAGGGCTCCTCACCAGCTGTCTGCTTTGCAGTTGTTTTACATCAGCTTTGTTTCGGTTTGGATATGTTACAGCTTTATGTGGCTTTGGATGTTATTTCTACCTGCAATATTGGATGGTTCCAGTGGATCGTGTACCGGCAATATCTTTCTAAACGGGGTTAGAACATTCTTTTGAACTTTTGGCAGTATTGTTCAGGGGACAGGGGAAATCATTGGTTTCTTAATAGGAAGTTTGTTTATTTTGTTATAACGATTCGTGGGAACTGTTTATGCATCTGTGCGACTCCTGGACATACATCGACCTGGATATGGGTTCGTTATTTCAATAAGGCAGTGCCCTGATGCGATCTATGCTTTGGACAACTCGGTATTATTCTTATTTTTCTTGTTTTGGGGATTGATTTGGTAACTGTGAATTTTGGACATACTTTGGGCATACGACCAAGTCGTTTTCCACCTACGGGTATAGATGATTATCTATGCTCAGGAATCCAGTTATCAACATTAATAATTTGGTTGTGTGCTTGATATTATTTAAATCATTCCCTTTTTCTTGGTTATTATTGGCTTATACATGGCTGGACATGTCAGGTCTTACTCGAAGAAGGTTTGCGAACATTGAAACAAGGTGAATAAACTAATAGTGACTTTACAACTTTCGTTTCGTTTGGACATAAGCTTTATACAAAACATTCATGGCTTATTGGTAGAACTATTGGTGCATTTGAAGACTTATTTCTTGGAGACTGGAAATCACCGTATGCTATTTTACTTCTACTACTGGGACTTTATTTGTGTTCTGGGATGGTTATATTTTTTGTTATACAAAATTGATGTATAATTCTTCAGCAGTTACATATATCTGTTTCTCTACATTTCTCCACGTTTGATTAAATTATTTAGGACTTGCATTGAGTTCGTTAGCCATATTTTCACGAGGCAGGTCAACAGATAAGTTATGTGTTTAGATATATTACAAGCCTGTTTTCCCTCCTCGAGCTTATTTTAACAACTAAGCTAGAATTATTAACGATAATCCCGTATATAACAATTATACTGATCTGGCATTTATGCAGGTTGAGTGCTCATTATATATTTTACATTGGGCACGCTAGTAGTTACATTTGTATGAGTTCAGGTTATGAGACAAGTTTTGAGTACTGACACTTCACTTAATGGGCCTTTTTTGGTCTTTTAGTAATTGTCTTCTGTACTAGAAGTATCAGTAAGAATTCTTTGTCGTATTGATCTAGCACTTATACAGACTAAGTGCAGGTAGACATCTTCTTAGCACCTATTTCCATGCTCTGTGAATATAGTGATATACCTACAGTGTGTTGATTGGCCTTCTGGACTGATAGGACTTTTTGGAAGCTGGTTATATGCTCCTAGATGTTGTTTCTATTTTTGTACTTATTTCACTGTAACAGGTGTTTAATTCTCTTAACTTCTCTTAGCTTTTTCTTAATAGTTAAACTATATCATCTGTAAATGTGCTATATCATTACTGTATAAACATTCAGTTCAGATTATGGGATAGATTATGATTTCTCTCATGACACTGATTTTATACTTATGCTGATTATGTGCAGATTGGCATCCTTTTAGCACTCAGCCCTATGCTTGATGGATACAGTAATATTCGTGCATTGTGTTGATTGACTTTGTGAAGGATAGGATTATTTGGAAGCTGGATATATGCTTCCTGATGTTGATTCTATATTTTATACTCATCTCATTGTAACAGGTGTCCAATTTTGTTAATAATTACACAGCAGTTGATTGCCATTCCCTGCAAATGTGCTATACTTTCTGTATTCCAGATGCCACATTAGTAGTGGTTATATGATTGTTTATAAGAAAGACACTAGCCGGGTGGCTTTTGGTTTTATTTTTACTAGGCAATTCCTTTTCCTCTTTTTGCGGCTCAAATTTGTGCAAACCATTTTTCAAGGTTACTTATTCTTCCTCTTTGGCAGTTGCTTGGGTTGTATTATTTACTAGTAGTTGTTTTTCAGTCCAAATTTATGCTGACTATTGCCTAATACTGTCTTTATACAAATTGGCAACTCATTGTCATGGATCTTCATAAATTACTTTCTGGACGTTGCGCTGATGAGGATGACATTCAGGATTTTGGTATTAGAGCGATGCATGTTGGCTCTACAGAAAGTAGCCACTTGGATCCAGTTGACAGTTGCAATTTGTTATTTACCCAGCTGAGCAAAAAAATTAAAACCTTACGGACTAGTATTTGGCATTTGAAACTGTTTAAAGCCTATCAAAACCAAATTATAACCCCTAGGGGTCTCAGGTAGAAAGTACAGCCACTGGTTAATACACCTGATGACACTCTACTTAAAGATTGGCATCAAGCCCAGCAGGAGGCATCCTTTTATGAAAGAACAGTTCAGGCTAATATTGGTGAAGTTGAAAAAATATGTAATGATTTGAACAAGTTTGAAGAACAGACTAGTTTTAAAGATAGCCTGAGTAAACTGTCAAAGGAACTTATTGGTTTTGAGAATAATTTAAAGGCTAAAAAGCTGCATAAGTTCTCCAGGGATATGGAGGATTACGATAGAGGTAGACCGTTTGAGTCGCATAAAGGGGTAAGATTTGCCGATGGTACTAAGAATGCCACTCATATTTGTAAGAAGAGACCAAGATCCATACTGAAAAAAGGTGTCTCTCTAAACACCACCTTCGGTGAGGAGTCCTCCACCACGGACACAGAATCTATACATATTGGTGATTCCCCAGATTCCAAAAGGGGACGTGTATCTGAACATCCTTTATTTTTATTTATTTTATTTATTTTACATTTGTTGACTGGGCTAGTCTGGCTGGATACATGTCCATTTTCAGCAGAGGCCCGAGGAGAAAAGCTCCACTAAATACTAAGTACATTGCAAAATATCACAAATGTTTATAAGTAACAAATTAGAAAATCATAACATAACATAATCATAACTTTAGGGGTAGGAAACACAGGGGAGGACGTAAACACAAGGGTAAAAAGTCTCGAGGACCTTTTCCAATCAATAGTGAAATAGATTCTCAATGTACTAATGTACACAATATTTCTCAATATGTTTTAACATCTAATGAACAAGCATTGCTTAATAAAGGTCTTGGATTCATCCCTGGCTTTTTTGTTGATGAGAGTACTTTTTGTTTCTGATATTATAGCATTTTGCAGAAAAATTAATCTTAAATTGTTTTTTGGACAACAGGATCAACAAGATCAATCTCAAAGATCTTCTGAATTTAGATTCCATCGGTCTAACTTTAATCCACCCATGGATAAACATGTGGCCATTTTTCAGCAAGCGGTCATCCAAGATCTACATTTTTATTTGGGCTCAGAAAACATTACTAAACATAACTTATAAAAAGCGGAACAGGCCCTCAGGGATCTTAGAAATAATACCAATATTGTTATTCTCCCTGCTGATAAGGGTGGTGCGGTGGTCGTCATGGACTCAGATTATTATTGGGAAGAGGGAAATAGACAGTTGTCTAACCCCCATCATTACATGAAGATGCCCAGAGGACCCTACTCCTGATTTAAAAAAAGAAATTGATGATTTTCTAAAGGATGCAGTTGAGGAAGGTATTATTAGTGCTAATACTAAATCACATTTAACAGTCATTGATCCTGCCAAACAATATTTATATTTATTACCAAAGATTCATAAATCTTCTCATCAACCACCCGGTAGACCTATAGTTTCAGGGATTGGGTCCCTCACAGAACCTTTGTCAGCATTCCTCACGGACAAACTCAAACCACTTCTGCCATTTATTAGAGCTAGACTCAAGGAGGATACCACTGAATTTTTGCAAATTGTTTCAGATTCCCAATTAGAACCACATTGGCTACTGTGTACCCTTGATGTTAAATCATTATACACTAGCATTCCGCATTGGTCAGGATTAGGGGCAATCAAATTCTGGTTGAATAAAACTAATATCTATCGCCCTGGTTTTAACACCTTACTTATTTGCATGGCTGAACACATCCTCACTAAAAACGTTTTCTATTTCCAACAGGATTGCTATTGGCAGATACAGGGCACACAATGGGGGCTTCTTTTGCCCCAATTTATGCTGATCTCTATATGGGATATGTAGAGGAGCATATTATTTATGATGAACTTCATAATTTATATATGCCTGAAATTGACATTTGGAGAAGATACCTGGATGACTGTTGGCTGGTTTGGAAAGGAGGTAGTCAATATTTGGATGAGTTTGTAGAACATCTAAATGGAAATATATGGGGCGCTGAGTTTACTGTTGATTACCATCAAAATGAAATTCATTTTCTTGACGTGCTTTTACAGCGCCAGCCTGATAATACATTAAGAACTACTGTATATCGTAAATTTCCTGAATACAACACCTTGTTACATGCCAACAGTCTCCATCCTAAGCATACAATCAATAATATTCCCAAATCTCAGTTTTTACGCCTTAAAAGGATTTGCTCTTCTCAACAGGACCTGAAACACCACCACGATGATTTAGCGAATAGATTTTTAGCAAGGGGATATGCTAAACATAATATTAGTTCTGCCATACAATGGTCCAAAAACCGATCCAGGGATACATTATTACAATATCAACCACGTCCCAAGCAGAATAATCATGACACTCTGAGGCTTGTGAATACATATGGAAGGAACTCTGTGTACCTTTTGGACATTGTGGACAAGCATTGGAACATCCTTAAAACTCATTCACAGTTGGAGGACCACCTGGGGGACAGGTGTTCATTCTCATAGAAAAGGTAAGACCTTAGGGTCTTACTATTCTCACTATAAAAAAAAATACATTTCGGGATGATATTTATCAACAGAAAACTCTCATGGGGGATAAACTGGTTGGATCATACCCTTGTGGACACTGCACTTTTTGTAAGTATGTATTTAAAACTAAAACCTTCACTAGCAGGAATACTGGACAACTTTACAATATACACTGTTTTGGTAATTGCAATACTGATTGGGTTGTCTATCTCGCCACGTGTACTTGCCAAGCCTTCTATGTAGGCCAGACATCCAGACAATTTAGGGGTTAGAATGTCTGAACATATGGGTGACATTAGGAATGCCTGAGCTACCAATGCCTTATACAGACACACACTGAATCACCCTACTGCCAAATTTTCATTTACAATTATTGATAATATTACAGGTAATAGATCCTTCAAAACTGGATGGCATGATGTACTTAATAGCAAGGAAAGAAAATGGATAGTGAAACTAGGTGGTCTTTTTTCTCCTGGACTTAATGACAAATTGTAATATTTCCTCTATTTTGTTTTTGTGCCTGATATATCTGTGGGTATAATAATTATAAATTTACATGTTTATTTTATCATGTTATAATAATTATTCAAGCATTGTATATTCATAACATTATTTTGTTTTCATTCCAAAACAGGAAATGATGTCAAATTTAAGATTGGAATAGGTATTTATTGCAAGGTCTTTTCCTGCTGCCTGTGATTTTACTACTGATGAAAGCTATGTGCTGAAACCGGTCTAGTTCCAATAAATTTCTCTTCATTCGTCCTAGGTGCTGGCTTCTTTTTTGTTGTATACATGTTTGTTTGCCTTGCACCTGTCGTACTGGCTAGCTCTGATTTGCCTACATGCAAACAAGTAAACATGCTTATTGCCAAAATATATTAGATATCAACATATAGTTAATAGCTAACAAGTCCTGTATGTTTATCTACTTGTTAAACAGAAGAGAGATTAATAACAGTGTAAGCTTGGAATGAATGCATTTCTGAAATACTAAATCTTGAAAGCAATAGTAATATTACACTGATAGAGCAATAATGAAATAAATGAGATAAAATAATGATTGCAAATTACATTCAATATACTTGAAACACCAAACATCATAACAGCATAAAGAGTCATTCACAAATTATAGACAGTTAAGAGAATGGGATGGGGAAAATATGGAAGCGCGGACAGAATGAGCATACAGTTACTTTTATGTTTTATGTTGATATGTAAACAAGTAAAATCTTGTTTTGTCGAGATGTCATGCATAGATGTCATCATATAGTTAACAGCTTTCATAAGTAATGTTTTACATACTTGCTAAATTGAATAGATAGTAATTGTAATGTAAATTTTGAACGAATGCACCTCTGAAGTATTAAGGTTTGAAAGCAATAGTAGTAGACTAATGAAACAGCAGGGGATAAATGAGATAAAAGATGATTGTAAAATATGCTTATTACACTAAATATATTTGAAATTTCAAATATAACATAACATGAAATGCTCATTACATTTGCATAAACAGCTTACATATGGAATATAAATAACATGTATAAAGACAATAGTTGAGAGGGTGGTGAGTAAGAAAGAAAATAAAATAAAGGTTACTAAACCTCAAATTTAGGAACATATTAACATGAAACATTAGCTAAATAAAATAGCTTTTTTTCCTTCAGCTTAATGAGAATTTTGAGCCTTTAGACTGCTTATGAAGTTATATCTGTGTATGCTGATTTATGAGAGCAGAACCTTCATTAATATAATGCAGGAACAAATGTTAAAAGTAAATATTTACTACATAACTAGCCATTATTTGCAACTTATAAACATTTTATAATTTATCTGTTTTAAGATATTTTGGCACTTTAAATGCCAATATAGGGTATTGTTAATATTGAACATGAATATCTGTATACTTAATTATTAAGTGCAGAAGCAACAATGTAAAGGTTGACTGGTTGTAGGGATGTTTGTGGTGGTGGCTAAGATGATGTTATCATCAAGCCAGGAATGTAGATTTCCATGTTTTGTTTTGTATATAGTTATATATGTTAAAATTTTATTATTCAATTCCATTTATCTGCTCATAACTAAATTCAATGGAAGTATTTGTACTATTTTGAATGTTCTCTTATAAGTGTATGTCTTTAAACGTCAATGGCCTTAATAATCCTTTCAAAAGAGGAAGTATAGTTAAATACTTGAAACTGAATAAAGTAGATGTAGGGGTTTTACAGGAAACACACATTGTTAATAAGGACTTAGACAGATTATCTTTTAACGGTTATATGATTCTTGCAGAGTCTCATTATCAAACTAAGAGAAGAGGCACAATGATACTATGGAGAAAAACATTACCAATACCTAAAATCATTGATACCTATGCAGATAAGAATGGCATGCTATGCTTAGTAGTTTTAGAGATAAACAAAAGATGTGTAAGATTAGTAAACTCTTACTGGATACCTGGTTTTGGAGCAATTACAGCAAATAAACAGCTGGAGTTAATTTCCAAATCCAAAGGTGAAATACATGCAGGAGACTCTAATTGTCTCCTTTCTGATAAAGATACTACAAAAAAAGATAAATTTAAAGCATCTTCTGCAGCAAAAAGTTAAAGAATTTCATTAATATATTAGATCTTAGAGATATTTATGCTCTAAAAGAAGCTCAGTCATTAGAGTACACTCACTATTTATATAGGTATGGTACACAAACAAATGATGAAGTACTAGTTACAAATGTTATATTTTACAAGATTCAAGAAGTCTTAATTAGCTCCTGCCCATTGTCAGACCATAATGCCTTATTTTTTAAGCTTAATATCATGCCTAAAGACTTAATAACTTGGCAAAGATTACCTGTCTATATAACTACATTAAAATGATTTCAAGAGTGGCTCCTTAATGAAATAAAACTTTTTCTAGATATTAATAATAATAATGAGACTTCAAAGGTCATACTTTGGGATTCACTAAAGTCTTACTTGTATGGTAAGATCAAAAATTGGTATCTAATCAAAAGAAAACAATGAGAAAATGAACTAACGCAACTACAAATAAATATAGATAAAATAAGGAAAAGTTTAAGTACCAATGACATAACAAATTCTGAGCTAAAAACAAACAATAGATACGCAGAAATTCTAAATCACGAAGTGACAATAAATCTAGAAAAATTAAGAATTCAGTCCTATTCAGTGAACCCCAAACACATGCACAGATTGGCAGTCAAAGCAAAACATCTAGCTGGCCTTAACCATATAAAAGAAGTAATTGATAATAAAGGAATTAAAACAAAACACGTTACGGAGCACAAAGAAATTTTGGAGGTCTTTAGAGTACATTACAAGAGGTTAAACAATACAAATGTTGATTCGGTAAACAGTGCACTTACAAATAATTTTCTGAAAGAAAATATTAACAAAAAAGTAACAAAAGAACAAAATACTAATTTGCTTAAGCCAATAACATTAAAGGAAATTAAAGAATGTATTCTAAACCTTAAAAGCAATAAGGCACCTGGATTAGATGGAATTATTGGAGAGATATACAAGTTGTTCCCAGAAGATACTTTAAAGATTTTGCAGGTAGCTTATGAAGAATTTAGAAAAAATAAAAGCATTTTTCCATCATGGAAATATGCTATTATATCTCCCATTCGTTGAAGGTTGTGCATCAGGGCTGGTAACCCGGTACATAAAAATCCACTACCAATCATTAGCGGACCGGAGTTCCGCTGTGGCGACCCCTAACCGGGAAAAAGCCGAAAGACACACACAATCTCCCATTCTAAAACAAGACAAAGATCCTAAGCTAGTGACATCATATCGACCTATATTTCTACTAAATGTAGATTGTAAAATCTACACCTCACTACTTACCAAATGATTAAATCAATTCATTCCGAGAATAATAGAAAATGATCAAGCAGGTTTTATTTTGAATAGAAAAGTTCAAGACAATGTTATTAGGCCTTTAACCCTGATAGATGTTGCAAATAAGAAAAAAAAACTATCAATAATTAGTTTAGATATTGAAAAAGCATTTGACTCTCTATCTTGGACATATTTATTTAAAGTATTAGAAACTTTTAATTTCTCCAATGATTTCATAGAACTAATAAATACCTTATACAAAAATTCTGTGTCGTATATTAAAATCGAGGCATTCTTATCTAACAAAATTCAAATACTAAAAGGAACTAAACAAGGCTGCCCATTATCGCCTCTGTTATTTGCATTATCGGTAGAGCCATTTGCAAACTACATAAGAAAAAATGATAACATAAACAGTTTTACTCAATTCAAATTATTCTTCAAAGGTACAATTATTTGCTGACGATATAATACTAACCATAGGTAATTTAAACTCTTCAATAAGGCATATTGCAGATGCTATAGAACTTTTTGAGAAATGTTCTGGCCTAAAGTTCAATAATAATAAATCTGAAACATTATTAATAATTAGTAAAGTAAGTTCAGAATGGAGAAAATATAATAACTTTAACTGGGGAAATTAGTGTCTTAAATATGGGGAAATTAGTCTATTAAATATCTAGGTGTGTATATAAAGCCTAGTTGGAAAGAAATGATACAAGTTAACTATAGAAATCTATTGGATAAAGTCAAAGAATATATAGACAAGTGGAATAAAATGTTTACTTTTGAAGAAAAACTAATACTAATAAAGATGTGTATTCTTCCTAAAGTTTTGTATTTGTTTCAATCTATAATTATTAGCCCTCAAAAAAAATAATAAAACAATTAAATTCACTTTTAATTAAGTTTTTATGGTACCCACAAAAACCCAGAATAAAATATGATTGGCACAATAGAGATTGGGAAAATGGTGGAATCACATTCCCAAATTTAGAACTATATGCTGATTCAGTTACAATTCATATCATAAGTAAGTGGTTAAGTAATAAGTATACATCAAATTGGAAAGATTTGCATACAAACATTTTATTATCTAATATAGATGAAAAAATAAACAATGACTATTTTACTGAAAATAATAAACTGTTTTAATAGTGAAAGATTCAGTATATAAAGAAAGCAAAAATGAGAAGCTACCATATTGCATTAGTTATATACTAAACAATTTTAAGGAAATTATAAACACACATTGCATAACAAGACATTTCTCAATATTTAATGTTCCCAATAGCGTTCACAAACAATTGCTTAGATTCTTTTAATATAAACAAAATAATAGAAATGAAAGGCAATGGGTTAAATTACTGGCACCAATTCCTTAGTATAAATAATATTCTTGACACTATAAGTCTCTTAGCAAGATGCAACGTAAATCAAGATAATTGGTTAAATATTCAAATCTTCAGAGAATATCTAATAAAGGAATTTAAAACAAGTCAAGTGTCACATACTTCACCTCAGCCTAAAATAATTTTACTTTTGTGTGAATTAAATTATTTACAGTTTAGCATGGGGTTTTCTTTATCTAAGATCTATAAGACAGTGAGGGCTGACTTAAAACAGCATGATGGTTCTCTATGGAGTTTTATGGAAAATACTAACATATTTAGCTTCTCTGATAATGACAAATTATTAACACTTAGGTCGATAAATCATACATCATCTTTATATTGGAAAATATTTACATGGAAATACACAGGAGTTATTTTACTCCGCAGATAATTGCAACAGTATTGAATAAAACTAGTCATAATTGTTGGAGATGTGATGAGAGTCTCTGTGCAGATTGGATGCATATGTGCCTTGAATGTAAAATGATTGTTCCTTTTTGACTGAAATTTAGAGATTTTACAAAGGCATTGTGGACAGACAAATGCATAATTACAGATACACTTTTATTACTCAATGCCCCAATACCAGATTGTATACCAAAGTCACAAATACATCTTTTATGGTCCATCTTGGCAATAGCAAGGAAAGTTATTACTTCAAATTGGAAAAGTAAAAGTGACTGTCTCTTTTACTGAGTTTATACTATTGGCCAAGACAGTATGTAACAGGGAACTTGAAACTCTTAACTATAGAACAATAAGAATGACCCACAGAAAGTTATCTTGTTTGAAATTAAAAAAAATATTAGACAAAATGTAATGTGTTGAACAAAGCTGTTTTATTTATGAACATGTTGTATATAATTGTACATAGTTGAGTGTTTAATGTCATGTTAATGAATAATTATCTGTATAATGTAATAATTTCTTGATCTATGAAAATCAGTAAAAGTGTTATATAAAAAAAGAAAAGCTGATCAGCTTTTTGTCTTCTGTGAAAGTAAGAGGATAGGACAACCAGTGCCAAAGCAGACTATTTCCAGTTGAGTGTCTCAGGTTATTGCCTTTTGTTATATTTGCCATAATAAGCCACTTCCAGGCAGGGTTAAGGCCCTTTGCTTAAAGGCTTTGGCTTCTTTGTTGGCTTTCTAGAAAGGTGTGGACTTAAGGAGTATTCTAGTGGTAACATGGTCCTCTGTACATACCTTTACAAAGCACTGCAAACTGATTTCCTTTTCTAGGCCCAGAACAAACTTTGTTAGAACCATTATCCAGGGACTCCTGGAGTCTTAATTTTATTGGCCTTCTCCCTTCTTAGTTCTAAGCTATAGTAATGGTAATCTATTCAAATAGCTTAGGCTACTGCAACAATGTTCTATATGTTGAACGTAGTACAATTGATTAAGTAAAATTGTTATAACAGTCAATGAGCTATTAGATCACTGTTACAGTAGCTGTTCCTTCCTCTCTCCATACCCTTTATTTTACATGTTCTTTCTTTTTATTTTACCAGGGTGTGTATTTATTGTTTTTGTTTCCTAATATTATTTCAGGGCTCTTGCCTCCCTCTATTCTATGTAAAAAAAGGTCCGAAGTGATAAGTTCTTTGTCTTTTTTTGGAACTCTACCCTCAAAACTCCAAACCAAATTAAGTGACCAAAACTTATAAAAAAAAAAAAAGCACAGAGGCGCCACAACCAGCTTCCAAGTCTTTATTGTACACACTACAAAGGTTAAGCACTTTCGTCCTTAGCCTTGTGACTTCTTCAGAGCATTTAAAACCGTAATTAGCCAGTATTTAAAGTAACCACTCGTTTCACATTACCATCTGTGACCAGTCATAATTCACACATCAAAGTGTCGATGCTAAAGGGCAAATAACAGATTGACAACCTTTTTCATAATGCTATCCTTATTGAGGAGTGGAATCTCCCCAGACATTAACAGTGGTCTATAAAATGATTGATGACCATAATTAGGTTAGTATAAGCCCTGGTAATAAACATGTCATTCAGTTTATTACACTCCCCCAGGAATAAAATTCTGAAGCCATTCTAGCCAGAGTCATGGATTGGCCCTTCACAGTTGCTCTCTTCGGTTAAGCGGGATGACAACTTGTATTTTTTTTATAATTTGTATATATACATATATATATATATATATATATATTATTATAACTTGTGACATAGGCAAATTTACATTTATACAAAAGTGATCAAACTGTATTAACAAATTATCATTAAACATTATACTTCACATATATTGCTATATATCATATAACCTAAGCAACATTACATAAATTATTCAATTCCTGCCCTCTTTTTTAAACAAGAAACATCTTTATTAAACCATCACTTACAACATAAGCAATCATGCATTTATATAAATGAAAACCAACCACACCAACGCAATCCTAGTTGCAAGCATTTTACATTACAGACCATGCTGAAACATTAGCGGTTGCAAACATTATACATCACTTATCTACCCAATTGTTTTCATTCAAACATTACATAGCTCATTTAAGTCCTGCCTTCTTTTGAACCTCATTCCTCGCTATATGCATTGTTCCCACAATTCCCATTTTTTCCTATGTAGTTTGCTCCTACCCAGATTGTATAGTGCGGTAATATAGCTGAGTATGTGGGTTTCCTGTAAATACTAGACACTAAACTACACTTGTTCTTACTTTTAAAAATATCAGCATCAAAATAGTCAATTCTGTGATTGCAAATATAAGTAAATAAACAATTCTAGTCTGCTGTACATTTCCTTCCTCATAATAGATATCATCCAAAAAACTGGTGTACAGTGACCAAGAATTCCTAAACTCACTATTTAAAATGAATTTCTTTTCCCATTGTAACATCCATTGTAACATAATTATTTTAGCAAACAACGGTGCACAAGTGCTCCCATTGCTACTTCTTTTTCTGTAGGTAATATTGTCCCTCAAAATATAGCTGTTTTTCAAAACTAACCAACAAAATAGTTAGAATGTTAATTTCATTGAGTTAATGTGGTAGATTCGACTAAAAATTCATTAAATCAAGTTCACCCTTCATCATGAGGAATAACACTAAATAAATCCACCACATCTGCGGTGGCAACAAAATCACCTTTTGATTATACTGCACTCCTTTTAGTTTACTTAAAAAGTTCCAAGAGTCTTGAAGTGAACAAATGGCTCTGCTTCAATTTTAATAATGATATACATCACCAATGGGTGCATCTTAGAACTTCCTGCATTAATAATAGGTCTTAATGGTGGGGTCTTCCAGATTTTTGTGAAGCATCTCTTTGGTAATTTGACCTTGGATAAGAAATATTCACACTGTGATGGAAACTTCCTCATGCATGTCATTATACAGTAAAACGTTCATTTTGTTAACTTAGCCATTCCTTGTCGTCACAATTACCCCACTCCCACCCCCTTGTCTGGTCCAGTTTCATTACTCTCATAGGATCGTAAGAAGTTACTAGGCTATTGGCCCTGAAGCCTTACAAACCTAGCCAAGAATTTAGCCCATGTTCCGACAAGTCAGCACCCGATTGCACCTGTCCAGCTGGAACACAGGTGGAGTCCCAGGGATGTATTTTCTGTTCCCCATCCAGTTATCCAGGTTGCGCTTAAAAAGGGATAATGAGGTACTCTGCTTGATATGGAGAGGGAGTCTATTCAACAGAAGGGGGAGTCTCTTGAGACACAAATATGTCCCGCCACCAAGTCTTCTCTGAGACACAAATCTGTCCCGCCACCAAGTCTTATTCATGTCACAGACTAGGTTGAGGTCACGCTTGCGGGTTACTGAAGTGGAGCTTGACTTGTGGATATGCAGCAGTCCCATCAAGGTGGGGTCTGAGATTGCTTTGTATGCCAGACAGAGGTCACCTCTGAGGAGTCTGTATGAGACTGAGTGGAGGGAGAGGGCTTTTAGCCTGTCTGTGTAGGGTAGATGATTAAGGCCCTGGAGTCTCCTGGTGAGGAACCTGTTGTCTGCCCAGCTGTTACATGTGCTTTGTGAGATGCATGCTGAAAGGGGCATTGTACTCAATAATGGGTTTTGTAAGAGAAGAATACAGGGATGTTATGACCCCCTTGTCCCTGGATGAGATACCCTCCCTAATGAGGTAGGCCATGTAAAATGCCTTCTGTACAACAGAGGCAATATGGTGGCCAAAGTCAGGTTGCTATCAACCTGGGTGCCCAAGTCCCTCATTCAGTTTGAGACCATGTTTCTGACATCAGTCATTTTTTTTGGGGGTGAGACTCTCTTGGAGGATGTCCACATCTCTAGGGGAACTGATGACAGTACCTATCTTGCAGTCATCTGCAAACTTGGTCAGCCATAGCCCACTAGTTTTAGCCTCTACCTCAGAGAAGTATACCCCAAACAGAGGCCCCAAGACCGATCCCTAGGGTACATCGCTTATTATGAGTGTACTGCTTGAGGGTGGCTTCCCCTATTTTGACTAGGTGGGTGTCGATCATTGAGCTAGTTTGCTACCCATCTGGTAACATACGGATTGATGCCTAGTTGAGAGAGTTTATCTATTATACCCCATTGGAAATAGTATCGAAGGCTTTGGCCAAGTCAAGGTAGGCGGTGTGCACAGTCTCCCCCCTCGTCCATGGCTTTGGTGACTGTCTCAAAGAAGTCAACCAAATTTAACAGGCATATAACCTCCCCTTGACAAAACCAAACTGTGTGGGATCAAGTGTTGAGAGGTTGCCAGTGTCCTTTTTAATGAGGTCCATGATCCCATTCCATGGCCTTGCAGATCAGGCTAGTTAGGCTGATGGGTTTATAATTTCCTGGATCAGTGAATACTCCACCTTTGTGCAGTGGGATGGCAGTGGCTGGCCTCCACTCGGCTGGTACAAAGCCGGTACTCAGGCTTTGGTTGAATAGGGTGCCTAATGGTGCTGCAAGTTCCTGCCTGAATTCGTGTAAGATGCAGCCTGAGATCTTATCAGGTCCCATGGAGGCTGTATTTTTTGCCTTTGAGAGGGCAGTGATGACTTGCTCCCTAGAGATAAGGGAAGGGGAGCAGGTGCTGGGGTAGTCCTGACTTACTGATGGGGGGGGGGGGGGGGCAGAGGCGTGAAGTTTTCACTAAACCTGTCTGCCAGCAGGTTGGCTATATCTACGGCGTCTGTGGTGCCCCTGACCACCAGATCTGAGTGCTTCCTTTGAGATTGTGGACATGTGTGAAGAAGGCCTTATGATTGTCTTTAGTAGATGTGGCCAGTTTGGATTTGAAGTTTGCTTTGGAGGGTCTCACTAGTGCTCTTATTTGCTTGTTCAGACTAAGGAGAGATTGCTTCCAGTTAAGCATGTGGTCCTCGTTGGTCCTGGACAGCAGTTTTTTCCTTTTATTATAGAGAGTATTTATTGCAGATGTCCACCAGGCAAGTTTACTGCTCTTGAGGGGGGATGATTTTGTCCTACCGGTTATTCCTGATTCCATGCAGCTATATAAATGCTTGTATAGTATTTTGGTGTAGGTTTGGACATTTGTGCCAGTTCCTTTGGAGGAGCAGGGAGCTGTGAAGCTGTTTATACCTTCCCTCAGGAGGTTGTAATCAGCTTTGGAGAAGATTTTTTTTTGTTTGATCCTAGCTTGGGGCGGGGGAGATGGTGACTTCGAAAGTGACCACTTTGTGGTCAGATATCACCAAAGAGGATGACACTGTGGGGATGCTGCAGTGGTTACTCATGTTGGTTAATACCAAGTCCAAGATATTATCCACCTCATATGGGGGTGTCGTCAAGCTGGTCCAAGGCATTTGCTTGACGAAATCAAGGAATCACTGGGCATTTGTGTTTTGGCTTGAGTAGTTCTTCCATTCCGTGGTTTGATAGTTAGTCGCCCAGGATCAGGGTAAAGGGTGCAATCTTGACAGATTTGAAGAAGTCCAGATAGGTGGAGTGGGCATCTTGAGTCAAAGTTGTGGGCCTGTAGCTATCCGTGATTTGAATAGGGGTCTTGTCAACAGTTAACTGTACCCAGAGTGTGTCCTCTGCATTGTAATGTTTGACCAGCCTGGAGGTGTGCATGTCTTTAATATATATATATATATATATATATATATATATATATTGAAACTTGACCTCCTTTTGCTTTGCTGCCCACAGTTTGGGGTCTGAATGTATGATAGGATGAGTAACCTGGTATGGTTAGGGTGCTCTCCGCATCCTTGAACCAGGTTTCTTTGACTGCACAAATGTCAGCATCTTCCAGAGTTAAGAATGCTTGCTTGCAGTGTGTGCAGTTTCATGTTTAGACTCCTAGCATTTAGCAGCATGGTCTATAATTTGCATTTTGATGAAATTTTCATGTTGGTAGTTTTACCCCTTAGGATTGCTGGTCACTTTGTCATGACCAAAAAATAAAAGATAATGCCCAGGTAATCTGTCATTATGTCTGTCAGCCTATTCATCTTCCTTCCTTTGTTCCCTTCTCTGCAGTCTGTTGGTGAGAAAGTTCTTCATATCTTGGATGTACATAGCTTGGATATTATTTAGATAAAACTAAATTTTTTCGTAAATCTCAGTAACTTTGTTTCCTTTCACCCCGAAACTTTGGGTTTGGCTGTTTCCAAGCAAACCATCTCCTCCTTAATGTCTAAGGCCATTTCCTTTTATTATTCTTTTCATGGCAAATGTCTTTCCTCATCTCTAAAGGCACATTCTACCAGGGCAGTTGCCTCCTTGGGTGCCTTTTTCAAAGGTCTGGATACCAGGCCTGTCCTTGAGGCTGCTACTTGGTCTTCTGTTCATACTTTCAGTAAACATTGCAAGTTGGGCATTGTTTCCAGGGCCAAAGCAGGGTTCTTCTCTACCTTCTTCCTCCCAGGCTTTTTCTTGAGATCTTGTACTCTCCCTTAGGTGAAGTGTACTGCAACAGTGGTATGGAAGGCTGAAGTACAGTTGTGTAAAATTTTGCCATTGTTCTTCTCTTCACTGTTGCAGTATCCGTCCCCTCCTTCCTGAATCTTGCCACGTGCTGATTGCCCTCCTGGCCGAGAAGCCCTTCTCCTTTCTTCCTTCATTTCTCCTTCTGGATGCACATGTTCCTGAGGATATTCTGTTCCTCCTGGGGCTTTTTCGGTTTTGAGTATCTGCGTCTGTACATCACATTTATACTCTACACTGTGAGCGGAGCACATACGCGTAGTGTACAATGTCTGTAAGATATGAAGGCTTTGGTATAGTGGCCAGACATTGGGTTGGCCTTGGCAGGAGTTCCCTTAGGTGAGGAATGCTGCAGCAATGAAGAGGAGGACATCTACTGTTATGGTCAATTTTACACAACTGTACTTTCCTGGTTTTCCCAAAGAAACTCCAGAGTGAACCTTAGATAGGGATTGCTGGGGACTGGCATCTGGATCAACCACTGGTGTAGCTGCTTTGGTTTGGGAAGATGTGTATGTGACTAATAGAATAGTGGCTTCCCAATGCTTATCAAAGAGGCAACTTTTGTGCATCCACAGAGATGAAGTCCTCAAGTTTGGAAAGGCCAGCCAAGATGGAAGCATCATCCCCTGGCTCTGCTTTTCCTTTAAGGTAAGTCTACTTTTTCATATGTTGTTTGAGAGGACATCCAAAAAAGATGATTGCTGCAAGTTACATGACAAAACAAGCTGTCAGCCTCCAGATTCTTTTTTGTTCTTCAGGATTGGAGAACTTTCTGCCATCTTCTTGTACTTGTTGCTTTGTTAAATCTAGTGCTAAAAGTACTTAGGAAGCCCAAGGTAAAACGCGCACTGGGAATGATTGTCCTTTGTGGAATTTGATCTGTACACATGCACATATTATGTTTACCAAGTGCAAACATAATACACTGTGCATAACACCCATCAGAACAGCAAATGGTTAAAAAAAAATGCACAAAGTCATGAACAAAGAGGAAAAGTTTCCCCATTGGGTGCTTACCCTGGCCAGCTTTGGATTGAGACTGAATCTTGCAGATTGGCAGTTTGGAGATGTTTGGGACCACCAGTACCATACTTGTGGTACTAAAGAAGTAATAATGGAATGGGCTGACACCCTCTTTATACCAAAAACAATGCAGCATCCTTGAAGAGGAAATGGCCAGCCCAGGTAGTAGGGGAAACATGCAGTGCAATTGGAAATTGGGCCAGACTTTGGACCTTCACAAAGGTTATAACTATAACCGTTATCCATATGAAGAACAGTTGATCTCCATTCGTGAGGAAGGAAGGACTTGTGTTTGCCAGGCATTTTTAATTGGATGGCCAGCTATATTGTTTTAATCAGGTGTCCAGCTACCCATTGGCAAATGCTGCATTTGAAGCGTGCACCAACAAAAGAGTGCTGCCTCCATTGTTTGCTTGAAGAATGTTTCTATTGCAAACATATATGCTTTGATTGTTGAGTCCTTGGAGCACACCTTCACCAAGCTTTATTTTCTGGGTTGTAACTCTGGAAAAATGGTAATTATTTTGAAGTCTGTTCTCTAGCCTTCATTCCTCATCCGAATTGGGTCCAGCTACAAAAAGGGAAACCCTAGTGTGACTGGTGGGATTTGTCCACCAAACCACAATCCAGTGACAGAGTTCTCACACCAGCAGCAAGTCTGCCAGGGCGTGATGATTGCATCCATTGCACATCTAAGTGCGCAAAGAAACACTCTCATGCACAGGAAGGGGACTTTGTGACATAGCCCTTCAGGTATCTCTTGCTGTGTCTCTGGTTTTCTCTGGAGGTTTTTTAATCAGAAGAGAGTACTGGCAACACATCCCTCAACATCCTTCTGGGAGAGAGAAGCTCAATGTGAAACCGAGTTTGTCTGTTATTCAGATTAAGTGCAACCTGGACCAGTGGATGGAGAATAGGAAATTTACACTGGGCCCATCACCCATGTCCCTAATGGACAGAGCTAACTTATAATTGCCTGGCCTTCAATGTCCTATTTTGATACAGGATCCCATTCTTTTGGGAGAGCTTGGCTAGGCTTAGAAAGGTCCCCTAGGTCAATAGCCTAGTAACAATCTCTGAATAAATAAGCAGCCAGTCTGTCTCTACTGTTGATCCTTTTCCTCCCTCTCCTCTTGTGCCCCGGCCTGTTGTATGAACCCAGGCAGGTTGTGTTGTAGTCAGGGTTTCAACTTCTGTTCCACTGAGCCAGTCTGTTAGCTTTTTTTATTCAGGACCGGTAACTCTCCCTAGTCAGGGCATTCCACCAGAAGTATGGCTTTTTCCTGTACCTGTTTCAAAAGGATATCCATTGCATACATTTCTGCAGTGGCCATTTGATCGTCTGTTTGCACCTGTAAGTACAATTGCCTGGATCCATGTTTCTAGAAGTTCAGCTAGCTTCAACACCTCAGTGCTTCAGAGCTCATCCTTTTTAACCCTTGCTGTTCTAACTTTTATTTCATGGGAGTTTTTTAATACTGCTCATGAACGTTCATAGTTGCCCGCTACAGTGGGCACTTCAATTGAGGTATAACTGGTATTAGTACTCATCATATCATTTGCTCTTTGAGGTGAACCACTGCTCTGCTGTGTGAAATGATTCCATCCCATCATCCTCTCTGCTGAATGCCTCTATAAATCTATCAAGTTGCAGTTGTGCCCACTTTGTTTCATTGGGGGCCAAAACTGGAAAGCATGGTTCTAGATGTGCCCTTCTAGATTTGTTGCATGACATCAGTGTGTGCTTACAGAAGGTGCGTCAGACTTTTGTGGCAGGAGAAGGTTCCTCAGAAGTCTCAGCCATTGTCCTCTGTAGATCACCCTTCTAAGATCCACTCTTAGGGTGACTACTTGCATGATATAGAGTGGACAGCTCATAGAAAACGCCAGGAAGAATTATTTTACAGGAAGTGTATTAGGTGATTTGAACAGTTTGAAATAGTACACAGAAATTTAGTGCTGGGTTTCAGAAACATGGGACACTTGTAAGGTAAATTATTAACTGCTGATTAAAAGTATTACCAGTTTATCATAGGTTCATAGGTAGATACTAGGCTATCTGCCCTAGGGCATTTATAAACCTAGCCAGAGTGTATTTGGCTTACGCCTCCCTATTAGGTTAGCCTACTGTGCCTCTGTAAAGTAGGTCACTGAAGGTTCCCTTTAAGATTAGTTTACTGTGCCTCTGTCTAGCAGGGACACCGAGGAGATCCCAGGGGTGAATTTGCGATTTCCCATCCATGCGTCCAGATTTCACTTGGAGGGTCAGCGAGGGTCTATGTCTAACATGAATTGGGATTCTATTCCAGAGTGAGGGGAGCCTCTGGAAAATGAATCTGTCCCTCCAGCATGTCCTGTTTATTTTTGTGCTGAGGTTTAAGTCCCTGGAGCGTGTAGCACTAAGGGACTTGGATTTTTTGAGGTGGAGCATGTGCATTAATTCTGGGTTTGACATGGCTTTGTACGTCAGGCATAGATCACCTCTGAGTAGGTGGCAAGCAACTGAGTAGAGCTGGAGTTTCTTTAGTCGAGCTGCATAGGACATCTGTTTGTAGCCCATGATCCTCTTGGTGAGGTACTTTTGGGGTCTCTCCAGTTGCTGCAGGTGTCGGGTAAGGTACATCCCAAAAGGGACATTGTTTCAATTATGGGCCTGATGAGTGATGAGTAGAGGGGCACAATGACCTCTCTTAATCTAGATGCGAACCCTTTCGTGATAAGGTGGGCTATATAGAAGGTCTTTCTAACCACTTTGGCAATGTGATTATCAAAGGAGAGATTACTATCTACGTTGGTCCCCAAATCTCTGATTACTTCTTCTGTACTTAATGGATTACCACCTATGTGGTAATTTGTGGGCACTTTGTTTTTCCCAAAGGGGATGACTATGCACTTTTTAGCATTTAGCTTGAGGCCGTGGCTCTGGCACCAAGCATCCGTCTCTGTGAGACCCTTTTGGAGGATGCTTGTGTCGGCTGGAGATTCGATTATGGCCCCCAGTTTGCAGTCATCTGCGAACTTTGTCAGCCATAAACCCCCCGTGTTAGCCTGAACCTCAGAGAAGTATATACCGAACAAGAGAGGTCCCAGAACTGAGCCCTGTGGGACACCACTTGTAACTGGTTTGGATTCAGACATGGCACCTGCGATTCTGACCATGTGGGTTCTATCCCTGAGCCAGTTTGCAACCCATCTTGTGATATAGGGGTTGATATTTAAGCTGGTAAGCTTATTTATGATGCCCGAGTGGGGTATTGTGTCGAAGGCTTTTGCGAGGTCCAGGTAGGCTGTGTGGACTACCTTGCCCTCATCTGTGGCTTTGGTAACTGTTTCAAAGAAATCAACTGGGTTTAAGAGGCAAGATCTGCCCTTAACAAAGCCGAATTGGGTAGGGTCCAGTGTCTGGAGGCTCCCAATGTCTTTGTTTGAGTTCCATGATAATGCGCTCCATAGCTTTACAGACCAGACTAGTCAGGCTTATGGGGCGATAGTTCCCGGGGTCCGTTGTGGCACCACCTTTGTGGAGTGGGACCACTGTAGCTGTACGTCATTATTTGGGTACATATCCTGTAGTAAGGCTAAGTTTGAACAGTGACTTAATGTGAGGGTTAAGTTCTTCTTGGAGCTCGTGTAAGACACAGCCTGGGACACCGTCCGGTCCCATAGATGCTGTGTTTTTTGCTTTGGAGAGGGCAGCTTTCACCTGTGCATCTGTGATATCAGGGAGGTTACATTCATTTGGGATAGGCATTTGCTCCTTTGGGGGGGGAGAAGTTTGTGCTGAATCTGTCTGCCAGGATGTTGGCTATGTCTGTAGGTTCGATATATTTTGTACCGTTATGCAACAATTCAGAGCATATCTGGGAGTTTCCACCCATATTCCTGACATAACTAAAGAAGGCCTTGTGATTATCTTTAGTGTCTAGGGCAATTTTTCTTTCGAAACTGGCCTTTGATGATTTTATGAGGGATCGAAGTTTCTTGCTAATACTAATCAGAGATGCCTTCCCTTTTTGGGATTTTGCTCTGTCATGTAGTAGCTTCCTCCTTCTGTTGTATAGCTTATTTATGGCCGGGGTCCACCAGACAGGTCTCCTGTTTTTGGAGGAGTGAGTCTTGGTTTTATTTGGGATAGCACAATCCATGCATTCCCGCAGGTGCTCATAGAATGCATTTGTAAAGGATTCTGCGGATTGGGCTGTATTATCCTCTGGCCTGGGGGCTTTGAAAGATTCCACCTCAGTCTTGAGAAGTGCAAAGTTGGCTTTTGAGAAATTCTTTACCGTGATTTCCTTGGCTGGGGGTGGGGACGGGATATGGATGTCCAGGGAAATTTGTTTATGGTCTGATCTTACCAATGAGGGGTTTACCTCTGGTGTGGAACATAGTCCCCATGTTGGTGATGACCAGGTCCAATATGTTGTTCCCTCTTGTGGGAGTGGTGACCAGTTGTTCCATCATGTTACGAGTTTATAAATTCAAGAAACCGTTGGGCGAGGGCATTTGGGCGGCTTGAGTAGTTTTCCCAGTCAATGTTTGGGTAGTTGAAGTCACCCAATAACACAGTGTTTGGAGAGACCTTCATATTCTCCAATGTTCTCAGGAATGCCAAGTGGGGTTCCTGTAATAGGGAGGGTGTTCTGTAGCAGGCTACAAACTGAAAGGCAGTTTTGCCCGCTGTTAGTTGCACATGGATGGTTTCCGATGCTTCGTGCAGTGCCACTAACCTGGAGGTGTAGGTATCTTTGAATATAGATACTCCCCCTCCTTTTGTGCTTCAGTCCGAGTTTTGGAGCCAAAACGCATGGTATGAGTTATAACCTGGTAGTGCTGGGGTGCTCTCAGGAGCCTTGAACCAGGTTTCTGTTACTGCACAGACATCGATTGTCTCCATACTGAGGAGAGCCTCGATTGTGTGCATCTTGAGGTTTAGACTTCTGGCATTGAGTAGCATTACCTTTAATTTTTTTTATCCTTGGGTTGTCTGTGGAGGTGGGTTTGTCCTTTGAGGCTTGCCTAAAAAAGGCACTGTGGGGGTGGCAAGAGCTTTGGCCAGTATACGAAAGCCTAAGGGTGACAGGTGCAAGCCGTCCCTAGCGTAGCAACGTGGCTTGTCGAGCATGTCATCCCAGGCTGACAGACACTGGATCCCCTTTGAATGACACCAATACTTTAGCCAATTGTTGAAACTGATCATTTTGTCTTTATAGTGTGGCATCATTCTTGGTGAGGGCAAGATGCTACTCATGGTCAGGGTCATACCAGCCTGGGCTACATGATCAGAGAGCTCCTCTGTCTCTTTTCATGTAGTCCAGGGAGGTACATCTCAGGTCATTCACACCAGCATGGACAATGACGGAGTCATACTTGTACTTGCTTTGGAGTGACCTGAGTGCTTGCGTTATGTGGCAGATCCTGGCACCCGACAGGCAGCTTACAGTGAACTTCTCCTTGTTCAGTCTGGTGAGCGGGACTTCAGTGTGCCGGACAATAGAGTCCCCTATAACAAGTGTATTTGGTGTGTTGTTTGGCCTTAAGGGCTGTGACTGTGAGGCACACTGATTTTTGTGAGATGTGATTCGTGGGTATTGTTGAGGGGTGGCTGTTGCTTGGATATTTGCTTAGGAGGTCTGTGCTGTTTAGGCAGATTTTTATTTAGAGTCTCCGAGTATGTTTTTGTGTGTTTATGTGTTGAGTATGCAGATGCAATAGGTCTGTGTGAGACTGGATTTGTGGTGTGGGTGGTTATCTTTTCCTCCTGACTGTGCCAGTCTTGGGTTGAGAGAGCTCTGCCTCCAGTTTGGCGCTGTAACTGCATCTCTCACATGTATTATAGTTTGTTGGAAGGAGGAGAGGGTTGTCTGTGTACATAAGGCAATTGTAACATTGCCTCAAAATTCCCAGATTCACCAGCTGGACTGGAGAGTAACCCCTAAACTGACCCTTGGACATACCAAATTAGTATAGGGAACTGTTTTTTTTTACTGATCAGATTAGGGAAGGGAACTGACTTGCTTGACTTACAAAGCCATGGCTGACCCATAAACAAGAAAATAGCAAAGTAGGTAGGTGAAACTTTTTTTTTTTTTTGTCAATGTTTATTTTTGATAAACTGCTTGGAAATCTGTTCCACTGGACATGACCCATGTTGTGAGATATTTTGAAGCAAACTGTTGTATGATTTATGAATACTCCGCATGCATAGGTTCATAAGTGTGCACTAGCCTAATGGCCCTGGGGCCTTTACAAGCCTAGCCCATAGAAGTGCCCTGGAATTGTGCCACCCGTCGTTAGTTCCCAGTGCATCTATCAAGTAGAGCCACTGGAGTGATCCCCAGGGTGAACTTTCTATTTCCCATCCACTTATCAATATTCCTCTTGAAGAGGGCTAGTGAGGTGCTCTGCTTGACATGTATGGGAAGTCTATTCCAGAGCATGGGTAGTCTCTGGGTTATGAACCTGTCCCTCCAGCATATTATGTTGATTGTGGTAATGAGGCTGAGGTCTTTGGAGCGTGTGGTGCAGAGGGATTGGGATTTCTTTAGATGTAGCATTTCTAACGGAGCTGGGTCAGACATGGCTTTGTAAGTCAAGCAGAGATCACCTCTTAGTAGACTGTATGGGACGAAGAATAGCTGGAGTTTGTCCATGTAAGACATGTGTTTAAGGCCTAGAATCCTCTTCGTGAGGTACTTTTGTAGCCTGTCCAGCTGTTGCAGGTGTCTTGTGAGGTACATGCCAAATGGGGCATTACACTCTGGTCTAATGAAGGAGGTATAGAGAGAAATGATAACCTCTTTCTTCCTGGATGCAAAACCCTTGGTAATGAGATGTGCCACATAGAAGGACTTTCTGAATACAGTGTCAATGTGGGGGTCAAAGGAGAGGTTGCTGTCAGCCTGTGTCCCCAAATCTCTTATAATGCCTTCAGTATTCAGTGGGTTCCCATCGATGTGGTAATTAGTGGGAACTGAGCTTTTCCCAAAGGGGATGACGATGCTTTTTTGGCATTAAGCTTAAGGCCATGGTTTTGACACCAGTCATTGGTCTCAGTGAGGCCTTTCTGTAGGATGGCTGCATCACTTGGGAAGTTAATAATGGCTCCCAGCTTGCTGTCATGTGCAAATTTGGTCAGCCAGATCCCCTCCGTGTTGGGCTGGACTTCTCAGAAGCAGGTACCAAAAAGGAGAGGACCCAGGACTGATCCCTGTGGGACTCCACTCGTGACTAGTCGGCAGTATGACTTGGAGTCCGCTGCTTTCACACTGTGGGGTTCTATCTGTGAGCCAATTTGCAAGCCACCTAACGATATAGGGGTTAATGCCTAGTTTTCTGAGTTTATCAATAATTCCTGAGTGAGGAATAGTATCAAAGGCCTTGGCCAGATCGAGGTAGGCTGTATGAACTGCCTTACCTTCATCTACCGCTCTGGTGACTGACACAAAGAAGTCAACCAGGTTGAGCAGGTATGATCTACCTTTTACAAAACCAAACTGCATGGGATCTAGAGTTTGGAGATTCACTATATCCTTGTTAATTAGGTCCATGATGATGCGCTCCATAGCCTTACATATCAGACTCATCAGGCTAATGGGGCTATAATTTCCAGAGTCTGTAGTCGCGCCTCCTTTATGGAGAGGGATGATTGTAGCAGTGTGCCATTCGGTAGGGACAAAGCCTGAGGTGAGGCTGTGAGTGAACAGAGCATACAGATGTGGTGCCAGTTCACTTTGTAATTCATGTAGAACACAGCCAGGGATATTGTCTGGTCCCATGGAAGCTGTACTCTTGGCCTTAGACAATACAGCTGTAAGCTGTGCTGCGGTAATGCTGGGTGCCTGGCATTCTTCCGGTATTTAGATTGGTCCTTTTTGGCAGCCAGTATGTTCGCAATATCTGGCACAGTATAGGCGGTACCATTGTGCAGTAACTCAGAACAAATCTGGGTATTGCCATGGAGATTCTTGATATAACTATGGAAGGCTTTGTTGTTTTTACTGTCTTTCGCAATTCTGCCTTCATAGCTAGCTTTAGAGGTTTTGATGAGGGATCTCAACTTTTTGTTGAGGCTAATAAGGGATTTTTTTTCCATTCTTGGCACTTCACCTTTTTCTGCAACAGTTTCTTCCTTCTGTTGTAAAGTTTAATTAATGGCAGGTTACTTTTTTTTTGGAGGAGAGCATCTTGGTTCTGTTAGGTATGGCTAGTTCCATGCATTTTTGTATGTGTTCGTACAGTGCATTGGTGTATGATTCGGCCGTCATGCATCTATTTTCCATTGGCACTTCTGTTTTTAGGAGTCAACTTTGGAGAGGTTTTCATGGTGGATATCTTTGAGGGGACTGTGGGTGAGATGTAGATTTCCATGGTGATTTAGTTTGTAGTCTGATCTAACCAGGGAGAAATTGACTATTGGTGTAGAGCAACGGTTGCCCATGTTATTAATAATGAGGTCAAAGATGTTGCTTCCTCTAGTGGGGGTAAGAATGAGCTGATCCAGGGCATTGGAATTGATGAATTCCAGGAAGCGTTGGGCCAGTGCATTGGTTCCTGAGTAGTTTTCCCAGCTGATGAAGGGGTAGTTGAAGTCACCTAGTATGAGAGTGTTGGGTTGGATTTTAATAGTTTCCAGGGTGCTTAGGAATGTGGAGTGAGAGTCTTTGGACATGGTTGGGGACCTATAACAGGCTACGACCTGAATGTCTGTCTTACCCAATGTTAGTTGCACCTGGTGTATCTCAAATGTGTTATGCTGGGCTACTAGTCTGGAGGTATGCATATCCTTTATGAATATGGAGACACCACCGCCTTTGGAGCTTCGGTCCATGTTCTGGGCCTGGGTATAGCCTGGTAGTGCAGGGGTGCTTTCTGCTGCTTTAAACCAGGTCTCCATTACAGCTCAAATGTTGATGTTCTCCATTTTGAGGAGTGCTTCGAGTGAGTGCATCTTGAGATTTAGACTTCTAGCATTGAGTAGCATGACCCTCAAATTGCATTTATTTATAGCTGTTACGGTGGTAATTTGATCTTTGGAACACTGCCTAAAAAGGCACTATTGTGGTGCAGGAGCCTTAGCCAGTACCCGGAAACCCAGGGGTGACAGATGCAGGCCATCTCTGGCAAAGCATCGAGGTCTGTCAGTCATGGCATCCCAAGCAGATACTGTATCCCCTTAGAATGACGCCAGAAACTTAACCAATTGTTGAAGTCAATAATTTTCTGTTTGTACTGTGGTATCATTCTGGGTGATGGTAGGATGCTGCTCAGGGCTTGGGTCATACCTGCCTGGGCCACATAATCCGAGAGCTCCACCATCTCTCTTTTCATGTAGGCCAGGGAGGTGCGTCTCAGGTCATTCACACCCACATGGGCAATGACAGAGTCGTACTTGTTGTGGCGTGACCTGAGTGTGTGTGTTGTTGGATTCTGGCACCTGATAAGACAGCTGACTGTTACCTTCTCCTTATTCAACCTAGTGAGTCGGACATCAGTATGCGTCACTGTTGAGTCACCTATGATTATTGTATTGGGCAAACTGTTTTTCCTTAGGGGCTTCGGTTGAGGGGCACACTGTGTAGGTGAGCTGTGTGTCTTGTGGTTTGTGCTGTTTTGTGGTGGTCGAGTGTGGTTCTGCCTTGGAGGTCTCTGCTGTTTGGGTAGATTTCTATTGAGAGCCTCTGCGAAGGTGGGTATGTGGTTTGTGTTTTCATGTGAGGGTTCTGCTGGTGTGTGTTTTGGAGGGCTGTGTGTTCCATGTGGTGTGGTGCGGGTGTTGGCCTTCTCTTGAGCAGCTATTCCAGCCGTGGCTGGAGAGTGCATGGCTTCCAATTTGGAGATATAGGTGCATTTCTCACAAGTCTTAGTGTTGGGAGGTAAGAGGAGAAGGTTGTCTGTGTACATGAGGCAGTTGTTACACTGCCTCAGAATGCCCAAGTTCACCAGGTTAATAGGAGAAAGCACTGGAAACTGACCTTTAGAGATGCTAGGGAGGGATGGTCATCATTATGGTCATGCAGTTAGATTTTCAAGAATAATTCAGGGTTGCAGACATGATTGTGTACTATGAAGCTTGGGTGCATGGCTTCCACTTATGTGAACCGTGGGTGCATGGCTTCCACTGATGTGAGAACCTATTTTTTTTTTTTTAAACTCTGTACATAGCAGCAGTATATACCACTAGTCGTTAGCATCCACCTCAGGAATTGCTTCAGAAAAGCTGTAACCATGTGGTGAGTACTTTGCATACCAGTACCACTAAAACATTTTTCAGAGTACTGTCTGACATGCAGCCTTATTTTAAAAATTTGTTGTAGAACAGTAACAGGTAACATAATTGTAATCTGGAAAAAAATACATTTGTCAGGTTTCAGTAGTGCATACAGCTCAACCTCTTAGCGCAAGAAATCTGGACAAAGACTAAAACAATGCAAGGACAAAGGCCTAAAAACGGGTACAAATTTTAAATATTGCTCTTATGAATTTAAAAAGGTTGATAGAATAACAGGTTTTGCATTAGCATGCATTTTCTGAATGATATAATGTCTAAACCTCAAATGTCTGTCATTATTTATTAAATGCAATTTTCAAAGATTTGCCAAAAAAAATATATATATTGAGGAACAGACCAAAATATGAGGTAAAAAATTTGGAGAGTTGAGAAGTATGGAGTAGTGCATATACAGGCAATTGTGAATTACACATTTAACCTTGTATTTTGTTGTAATCTGTGCATCTTGCAATAGGTTCTTCTTTGTGGAATGCAAGAGATAGATCTGAATGACTGGCCGAGGCATACTATCTATCGACATTACACCAGGACAAGTAAGCAGATCATTTGGTTTTGGCAGGTCAGTATTCTTTTTTTTTTTATGCCAGCCATTAACCAAAGTCAACAAAACAGTTAAAGGTTTTAGTTTTGTACATTCATTTGGTTAGTAAATGTTATTTATTTTATGCTTAGTGTAGCATAGCATAGGAAAACTTAATACATTTCAGAGTTATTTTTATCAGACAGCACCACTTGCCAGATTAATTGCATGGAAGATGTTAAAAATGTCTGATGTTAAGTTGTCAATCTCGCCTTCATTCTTGCTGGATGGGTTCGGAGCCGATCCTCGGCTCCGACTCGGCACTTGCTTTAGCTCGAGAACTCCTTTTACCAGCTCGAGGCAACCCTATATCCCATGATGCAAGGCGGAACTACCTCAGATCTCGTTTGCCGCTTAGCGAAAGAGGTCTCCTTTGCCAGCTGAGGTAAGTTTTTTCTTAGTCAAATAAGAAAAAGTGTAGTTAGGGGTTTATTTTTCCCTTTAGTGTTAGTGTAGTCTGTAATTAGTTACAGCCCTCCCTATTCCCTATTTTTCAACCTTTTTATAAACTTTTATAAGTTTTAATCTAAAGTAGTTTAGTCAGGCCTAGTTCCCCTTGGTTATCCCTTCCTGTGTGTTTGTGTAAGGGATTAATTTGTGTGTTTGTTGGGACTGTTTGTGTTCTATCCTCCTAAGGATGTCAAAAGAAGGCAAGGTCTCAGGCTTCAAGAAGTGTGACCAGTGCTGTCAGAAAATGTCTCTGACAGGCGGTCACACTTCTTGTGTTTATTGCCTGGGGCCTTTGCACCTGCAGGACTCCTGTGCGTTGTGTCATGCTTTTAGCCAGAGAGTCCTGCAGGAAAGGAGGAATAAACTCATCCTCCGAGGTTTACTTAAACCTGAAGGTTCTCCTCCTAAATCAGGGTCAGGAAAACCTCATAAGCCACCGAAGGCTCAGGCTACAGTGTCCAAGCCTCCTCCGGTGGCTCCGGCTCCGTCGGAGCCGATATCGGCTCCGGCTGGAGTCGATACTTCTTCGACTCAAGTAGTGGGTTCGGTGCCGGCTGGCTCCGGTACCCTGACTACTGTGGCCTTGTCGGCTCCGGCTGGAGCCGACACTTTATCAGCATCGGGCCGAAATCCTCGGCTCCATCTGGAGTTCTAGGGACTTCGGCTCCGATGGCTTCGACCCGTAAGAGATCTCGGTCCCCCTCTATTATGAGTATCCACTCTGCTCCGGGATCTCCTCTTTTGTCGGAGCGGAGCCATCGTAGCCGATCTTCGAGATCTTCCAGGCTGTCTGACCACGACTTGGAGAGGGTGGTAAGCAGGCTGTTGAAGTCTCAGGCACTGGCCCAAATGCTCCATAGCCCATCTCAACAGACTTCGGCTATAACCCCAATTCTTGAACTTCCTCCTCCGACTCTACACCAGAGTTCGGAGCCGGAGCTTCTTGGGACAGCGACTGTTTCGATGCCGGAGCCGATACATCCTTCGGCTCCGTCGTCCTCAGCTCCGATCTCCTCCTTGAGACCTTCCTTGGAGGGATCCGGTCGTCGGGTTTCCACTGTCGGCTCCGAGGGGGCTAGTGGCATCGGACCCTTGTCCGACCCCGCTCTCCCTCTCAGGGCTTCGGCTTTGGTAAGCTCGGCGCCGACATCGGCCTCGGAGCCTTCTCTCTCTTTGGAGCCGACCATTCCTGTCTCTTCGGAGCGGGTATGTTCCGGCCTCCCGGGGAGAGGAGCCTTTGAGGTGATGAGGAGTGTCCTGGCCTCTGAGCCTGGTCAACGGTCCATCCCTCTAGCTCCTCCCTCATCAGTGCCTGTAGATGCCTCTTGCCAGCCTCTTGCTCTCAGGCCCAGGGATCTATCGCCCCAGGTTTCCCCACTGGGAATTTCCTCCTCTTCCGAGGTTTCTCCTGACCCTGCAGGGGAACCCCCTCGGAAGAGGACGTGTAAGAGGAAACACACAGACTCCCCTGAGTCTACTACATCTGATACCGACTTAGATGAGTCGGAGGGTTCCCCACGGTCCCCCTCTGAGGATGTCTCTTTTTCAGACATCCTTGAGCTCCTCAAACAGAGGGGGAATTGGCCAGCCATTGATCCCTCCGAGGATGAGTCGGTATACCTGGAGGCTTTTGGATCCCGACCTTCCACCTCCTGGGTGTCTCCGCCTTTCGACCCACTTATGCAGGTAGTGGCTCGGAAGGCGTGGCTCCAGATTCTGTGGAACCTGTCCCCAGAAGGCCATCCAAGTTCATTACGGCCCGTCGGATAAACAGTTCCTTTCCAAAGGTGTCTCTGTGGATGCTATGGTGGTGGCGGCCACTAAGAAGGAACTGGCGGATCCTTCAGTACCTGTCCATCCTCCTAACAAGGATTCTAGGACCATGGACAGGTATGGAAAGCGGATGTTTTCTTCAGCGACCTTTGCTATGCGTAAGCTGAATTACCTTTGTCACTTCACCAGGCTTCAACGAGATATTCTCAAGGAACTGGGTGAAGTAGTCCAGGATCCTTCTGCTGCTGGGGCTCAGGAAAAGATTGCCTCACAGCTTGCTATCCTGAATTCCATATCTAACTCCTCCATGCGGCTCATATCTTATGCGGCCGATGGAGCGAGCAGGGCTGCAGGCACAGGAGTTGCTCTTAGACGCCAAGCCTGGATGCGGCTGTGTAATTTTGCGGACCCCTTTAAGGCGTCCTTCACTAATACCCCCTTTGATGGTTCGGCTTTGTTCGGACCTCAAGTGAAGGATACCTTGACCAGGTGTGAGCAGGACGGTAAAACTCTTTCTGCCGTTGGAGTCCAATTTTCCGCTCCTTCTAGACCATATCCCAAGGGTCAGAAAGAGGGGAAGATGTGGTTCCGTAAAGCCCAAGGAGCTACACCGGACACACGTGGTCAGTTTACCCCCAGAGGCAGAGGGAGTAACAATAATAGACGCCCTAGAGGCAGGGGGGGTCCTCAGAACCAGGGCAACAGGGAGTCTCTTCCTTAGAAGCCCTTTCAGCATCCCTGAGGTGTTGCCTGACTGTCCACCCTTGGAGGCAGTCGGGGGAAGGATTTCACTGTACCCAGTAGCCTGGCAATCCCTATCCCAAGAGAAGTGGGTACAGTCGATTATATCCGAGGGTTACAAGATCCCCTTCGTAAGGTTTCCCGTACCTCCACAATCCCTTCCAGACATCTCACCCGGTCAAAGGGATTTGGCAAAACAGGAGGTTTCAAAACTCCTAGAAAAAAGAGCCGTCCAGACAGTACCGGCAGACCAAGTAGGATCCGGCGTCTACTCAAGATTCTTTTGGTCCCCAAAAGGACGGAGATTGGAGACCAATATTAGACCTGAGCAATCTGAACAGATTTGTCAAAAGGCAAGATTCGGATGGTCACGCTTCAGTCCATTCTACCCTTTCTGGGCAAGGACAACTGGATGTGCTCTATAGACCTTCAGGATGCGTACTATCACATAAAGATTCACAGGCGCTCCAGGAGGTTTCTCCGCTTCGGCTAGGGACCAGTCATTACCAATTCAGAGCCCTGCCCTTTGGCCTCACTTCAGCCCCAGAGTGTTTACCAAATGCATGGCAGTGGTCACAGCTCACCTGAGGCGGCTAGGATTCCGGGTGTTTCCTTATTTGGACGACTGGCTCCTCTCCGCCACCACCAAGTGCCAGCTTCTTCAGTGCAGAGACTACACCCTTCAGCTTTGCAAGAATCTGGGAATTTCAGTAAATTTGAAAAATCTTCTCTGCTGCCTTGCCAATCTATCACCTTTATAGGCAGAGTTAAATACCGTCAAAATGTTAGCCAGACTAACAGATCAAAGAATTCTGGACATCCAAAATTTGTTCGGCTTCTGTTACAAAGCAACAAGATCAAAGCCAGGTTTGTCCTGAAGGTTCTAGGCCTAATGGCTGCGGCCATTGTTCTTCTACCACTGGCTCGCTTTCACATGCGTCTCCTGCAGTGGATGCTATTCACGCAGTGGTCGTATCACAATCTTCCGATGAGACACGAAATCTTAGTAACACAGTCATGCAGGGCTCATCTGGGCTGGTGGATATCTTCCCCTCTTCTTCATCAGGGCCGACCCTTTGTCCCCCCTCCTCCAGTTCCCACAGTCACCACGGATGCCTCTCTGATCGGGTGGGGGGGGCATTATCAGGGCAGGATGGTCCACGGGACGTGGCAACCCATAGAATACCATCTGCACATAAATGTCCTGGAGATGAGAGCAGTGCTTTTAACGTTGCAAGCCCTCGGCGACTTTCTTCCCACGGGACTATTGCAGTACAGTCGGACAACATGTCCGTGGTCTGGTACATCAACAAACAGGGAGGAACCAGGTCCTATCCCTTATGTCGAGAAGCTCTCAGACTTTGGCAATGGGCGATCTCTTCTCAGCGGTTTCTGATAGCAACGCACATCCCCGGCAGGTCCAACCTATTGGCGGACAGGCTAAGCAGATCTATTCTGATACCTCACGGTGGTCTCTCAATCAATCTGTAGTGGATCAGATTTTTCTGAAGTGGGGCACTCCTTGTTGCGATCTTTTCGCTACCCCTCAAAACAACAAGTGCCCAGACTATTTCACTCTATTTCCCCTTCCAGGCCAACCCGAGAGACTCTCTAACCCAGGATTGGCCTCGGGGACTTCTTTATGCCTTTCCTCCCTTTCCATTGATTCCACAAGTCATTCAGAAAGCCACCGTTTTGAGAGCCAAATTGATCCTCATTGCTCCTTTTTGGCCTCGACAAATTTGGTTTCCGTCTCTGCATCGTCACCTTCTGGTGCAGCCCTGGGATCTGGACCCAGTCCGGATCTTTTGATCCACCAGTCGGGTCAGCAGCACCGGGCCATTCATTCTCTCAACCTCACTGCTTGGTTGCTCCACTTCCTTCCCTAGCCAGGCTACCAATGATTTCTGACTCAGAGACATTTTAGTGTCTTCTTTGAAGTCGCCCACTAGGACTATTTATGCTAGCAAGTGGCGACGGTTTTCGATTTGGGCAAACTCCAGAAATATTGATCCTTTTACTGCTCCGTACATTCTGTTTTAGATTTCCTAGCGGAGGTTTTCATTCGGGATCCTCGTCATCTACAGTCAAAGTACAACTGGCTGCCATTTCCAAGTATCATGTTGGCTTGCATGACAATAACATCATGTCTCATAGATTATGCAAGGCCTTTTTGAGAGGAGTTTTCTCCTAAAACCACCTATAAAGCATCCTCCTCCGCAATGGGATCTAAACTTAATGTTAGCATCCTTGATACTACCTCCTTCGAACCGTCTGCTTCATGTTCTTTGAAGTTATTGGCGTGGAAAACTATATTTTACTGGCTGTCACTTCTGCAAGAAGGGTTTCGAGATTCAAGCTCTCTGTATTCGTTCACCTTATTTGGTTTTCATAAGGACAGGGTATCATTAAGAACTAACCCTTCCTTTCTCCCCAAGGTTGTATCTCAAACCAATATTAACCAATCTATAGATTTACCAGTCTTTTTCCCTAACTATTCTGACAGAGCTGAACAGAAATTGCATTTTTTGGATGTCCATCGTCAGCTCAGGTACTACTTGCATAGGACTAAACAAATTAGAAAATCGGACCAATTGTTTGTCTCTTATGCAGAAAACAGGTTAGGTCTTCCAGTTTCTAAAGTGACCTTATCCAGATGGTTGACTTCCACCATTTCCTATGTGTACTCTCTCAGGCGCAAACAACTATCTTCTAAGCCAAAAGCACACTCGACCAGGAGTCTATCCACTTCTGCAGCCTTTCAGGATAGACTTCCCATTGATACCATTTGTGCAGCAGCTACTTGGGCCACGCCTCATACCTTTGTTTCTCATTACAAGTTGGATCTGGCCTCCAGAGATAGGGCCAGTTTTGGTTCCACAGTTCTCAAGAGTCTGTTCCATTGAGCCACCCGGGATACAGGTGCTAGGGACGCGGTCCCATCCAGCAAGAATGAAGGCAAGATTGACAACTTAACATTTAGAAGTTATGTACCTACCATAACGTTCCATGTTAGTTGTCTTCTCTCGCCTTCTTTCTTGCGTCCCTCCCTCCTTCCCCCTGGCCTGGACAGATCTTGAAGAGTTCCTATTAGTTTGTTTCCTCTGGATCTTTGTTATGAGGACTTCTTTTAGGAAACTTGTTCCTAATTTGGTTAGGATAACCTTTAGCAAGGTAAGTTAGCTGCCAAACGAGATCCGAGGTAGTTCCGCCTTGCATCATGGGATATAGGGTTGCCTCGAGCTGGTAAAAGGAGTTCTCGAGCTAAAGCAAGTGCCGAGTCGGAGCCGAGGATCGGCTCTGAACCCATCCAGCAAGAAAGAAGGCGAGAGAAGACAACTAACATGGAACGTTATGGTAGGTACATAACTTCTAATTATCTTACACTGTTTGTTATTCTGTTTACCTCAAATTTTCCTTCTCTTTTTATCATACAAATTCAACATTTTGTTTTTGTTTTTTTACTGCTCAACAGGAAGTAGCAGAGTGGTGCTGCTTCCTCAAAGCATTTGGTTTTCAAGTTTGTTTCCTACATAAGCTGTCTGAATGGATTGTTGCTTGGTGGTATGGCTTCCTTCCAAAACCGTACCTTGGGTGAACTGGCAATCGTTCCAAATTGCTGATAGCTGTGTACATTTTGTAAAGCAGGCCTTAGAGTCCTGTTCAGTATGAAATTTTCTAGTTTATGTACTTTAATTGCAGTTATTGAAGCCCTGTCAAAGAAAGTTTATGCCAATATTCACTATTTCCGTGAGTGGTATTTCCAGCATTCCTGTCTTTTCAGTAGTTTATGCATAAAATCTTGACCCTGCAAAGGGGTCTTGCCAAATATCACATATTTGTTTAACCGTATACAGCTTTTCTTTTGACCCTGTTTTTTTGCCATAGGGTAAGTAACCAACCATTAGTGCTACATGGACAAGACTTTAGTTGAATTCATCAAGCCAAGATGTGGACTGCCATCTTAACTAGAGGCCAGAGTGCTGTCCTTGAAGTTTTTTTCCCCCAATTTTTTTTAACTTTCTTAAGCAGTAAATAAGTAGAAATATCTTCTTTCGCAGTGTTTGTGCTGGCGAGAGAATTGAAGAATACAGTAATTTGAGACATTTATTGGATTGCAATAGTTTGTCTGGAATTTATGAATAAAGTTTTAATTTGTTTTGGTTTATCTAATAAAGTAAAAAATGTATATTCTAATATGAAGGGATAGGTTGCCTTTTCCTTGTTCTTATACTTTCCTTGGAAGTTTAACAGGAGCTTGATGATCTGTTGTCTTCTTCATTCCTCCTCACAATAGGGTCTCAGATCCAACCTTCGGATCTGGCTTGGCAAAATTCTACAGACTTGGATCCCTACTCTCTTGCTCCTCCCTGTTACAAATAATGCACTATATCCACCCAAGTACCTCAGATCTCATTTGGTGCTTCAGTATCCGGATGCGGGTCTTGTACTCTCAAGCTTGTGGGAATTTCTTCTTAGAGAATTTGTGCTATTTTCTTGTAAGTCCTCCCCCTTTATTTCTCCGTCTCTTATAGTGTGTGCATGCCTTCTCTTCGAGTGTTTGCGCAGGCAATAACTTCTTTTTTTTTTTTTTTTTTTACAGCTAAAAAAAAAATTTGCAAGTTAATTAGTTATTTGGTGTTTAAAGTTCTCGGTTAGGTAGTTAACTTTATTTCTACAGCTCAATTTATAGTTAAATTTATAATTAGCATTATAGCTAGCCTTAAGTTTGTCGGTTAGCCTTTAGCTTGGCCTTTTTTTGTGGGCTTTATCTTTGTTATGGCAGACAAGCTTTTGCCTGGTTTCAAATGTTGCACTTCTTGTGGGCATAAACTCCCCAACTAGGATGTCCTCAAGGAGTGCGTGTATTGTGTGGGGGCTGATTATTTGAAAGCAGATTGCACTGTCTCTGCTTCTTTCAATCTGCAAGAGTTGGCCAGTAGAAGAAATAAATTGATTCTCAGGGGCCTTCTTCCTTCCTCAGTTCTGGAAGCTCAGACCACTTCCTTGGCTTCTTCGTCAGCTTCCCTAAAAGAGGCAAAAAAAGAGGTCTCTCCCTGTCTACCCGAGGGACTCAAGAACCTAAGATGAAGTCAAAGAAAACTTTGGATCTGACGCCTTTGGATCCAAAGAAATTACCTCCCCTTTTAGCTCCATCAGCATTTTCAGATCCAGGGGATATTATTACTATATCACCATCTCCTCTGTCAGCTCCTATTTCAGATTGTGTCTCAGGATCTGAGATCCTCGACTAAGTCCACAGCTCATTCTGCTAAATCTAAACACTCCTGACCCCCCCCCCCAATCGGCTTCATCCAGGTCCTGTCGAAGCTGGTCCCAGGCAGATGTGGACAGAATGATAAGGAGATTCCTCAAGTTCCAGATCCATATGGGGGTAGTCTCGGCTCTGTCCTCTTTTGGATCCATGAGCTACCCTGACTGTACCATCAAAACTTCTCAGATATGACCTTTGGTTTCAGAGTTACAGGATTCGTGACTGCCATGTGTGCTAGGCTCTGTGCAGGGGAAGCTACCTTCCTCGAAGCTGAGGTTGCCCTTGATTACTTCCTTTCAAGTTCTCTCTGAGCAGAGCGAGTCTCAAAGGTGTGGTATCGGTGCTGGGTCCAGGGGAATGGGGTCGGTTCTGTCTTTGTTGGTGCCATCTCTTCTGTTAGGTGCCTTGGCACTTGACAGCTCAGGTCCGGTGCCTTCTGGAGGTCATGGATTCGGGTTGAGGCTTGGCTGTTTTCCTTCTTCGGTTTCAGGGGAGACAGACAGTACCTCTCCTGGTCCGTCTGCTTTTTAGGTAGTGGAGAGGGTTTTCTTCCAAATTGGAGATCTATCGACACAGGTTCCACAATCCCCCCCCCGTACCCCCATTGGATCGAGGCCTTGAGCCCATTCATCCTGCCATAAGTCTACCTGTCCCGAGTGGCCTCCAAGATCTCCCTGGCCAGGAGCCATCCCGTTCTTCTGACACTTCCCCTGAGTACCCAGCTGAGGAAGTCCCTTGGAAGAAGATGTGCTAAAGGAGGCACATTAACTCCACAATGGAGTCCTTAACTGAGGACACTGACCTAGATGAAGAGGGAAGGATCTTCCCTGATCCACATTTGAGGATGTCCCCTTCAGGGACATCCTAGAGATCCTGAAGCAAAAAAGTGGTGGTCTGCCCAACCTCTTTCTCCTGAGGAGTCAGTTCTCTTGGAAGTATTCAGAACAGGCCCATCTACATCCTGGATGACACCACTGGCTGATGCCCTGGTTGATTTGGTATCCTGCCGGGCATGGAAAGAACCAAACACCATTGAGCTGATACCCAAAAGGACCTGATTTGTTCCTGATACCCCCGGCAGATAAGACAAATTGGAGCAAAGGTCCCATAGTTGATGCCATCGTAGTGGCTGCAGCCACTAAAAAAGAATTGGCAAAGGAAGCTGCCACTATCCATCCAAATAACAAGGAGTCCTACAGCATTGGACAGGATTGGGAAGTACATTTATGCCTCAGCCACCTTTACGCTGAGGTGGTTGAACTACTTGGCCCATTTTACCTGGCTTCAGATAGATCTAATCAAGGAACTCTCAGCATCTGAGTCCAATCCTGCATAGGAATTTAAAAGTTTCTCCCAAGCTGACCACTCTGTCTTCCATCACCAACTCATTGATGAGGTTGATCTCTCATACCATGGGGAGGGTACCTCACCAGCAACTGGTTCAGGCCTTTCTCTGAGGAGGCATGCCTGGATGAGGTTTTGTAATTTCATGGTCCCCTTTAAGGCATCCTTTATGAATGCCCTTACAATGTGTCCTTGCAGTTTAGGCAGTCTGTTCAAGATACTCACACCCACATTGAAAAGGACGTGAAAGACCCTTTCTGCTGTAGTAATCATTTTCTATGCACCAGAGGTCCTTCTCCAGGAACCAACGTGGAGGCAAGAAAATGTGGCTTTGTAAATCCCAGGGGCCTTTCCCCAAACCACTCAAGGAACCCTGTAGAGGCAGAGGAGAATGGTTTGATGGTAGACGCTGCCCTAGAGGCAGAGGGCCCCCATAAAACTAGGGCTTTAAGGAAACCTTTTCCGACAAGCCCTATCAGCACTCCTGAAGCCACTGCCTGACTGTCCATCTCTGGAGGCAGTCATGGGATGACTAGCTTTGCACTCAGAAGTCTGGACCCATTTGACTCTAGACAACTGGGTGCTAAGCATAATATCCAGAGGTTACTGTATTCCTTTTCCTCCTCTTCCTCTAAACTCCAAGAACCTCCCTGACATGCCACTTAGTCAGAGGGAGCAAGCAGCACAGGAAAATTAACTGCTGAAAAAGTCATGCAAGAGGTCCCAGCCAAACAGAAAGGATTCTGAGCCTACTCCCCCTTCTTTTGGGTGCTGAAAAAGACAGGGGACCTAAGACCCATTCTGTATCTAAGCAACTTAAATGTTTATGTAACAAAGTCGAGGTTCCGAATGGTTATGGTTCAGTCCATTCTGCCATTGTTGCATAAGGATGACTGGATGTGCTCAATAAATCTCAAGGACGTGTACTGTCACATCAAAATGCAGGCACTCCAGGAAATACCTGCTCTTCTGGCTGGGAGCTAATAATTTCCAGTTCAGAATGCTGCTCTTTGGGCTCACCACAGCCCCCCCAGAGTGTTCACCAAGTGCATGGGTAGTGCTATTAGCTCCCATGAGGTTCAAAGGTTTCCGGGCGTTTCCATATTAAGAAGATTGGCTCCTTACCAACTCCCACAAGGCATCAGCTATTACAAGCCAGGGATTACTTATTTGACTTATCGCATTCTCTGTGAATCGGCATAAACCTGGTCAAGTCCGGCCTGGCTCCTGTGCAGAACCTGGAATTTATAGGGGCACAGTTGAACACGAGGGATCAGATAGCTTCTGTTCCCTTACACCACATAACACTGAGGAATTCAGTCTGGGATTTGTTATCCCAACAGGCCCCTCCTGCATGAATGGTCTTACAAGCCCTAGGATACATGTCAGCAGCTATCCTATTAGTTCCTCTAGCCAGATTCTTCATGTGGGTTCACCAGTGGACATGGCGGTGCAGTGGTCCATCTTCTTTCACCCTCTGTCCCTTCCCATCAGATTGACTCTAATTTGCAAGCGTTACCTCAGCTGGTGGGATACAGTCAATCTCCTTCTAGGCAAGCCCTTCTTAAACAATCCCTCTGTAGACGTGGTGACCACGGATGCTTCCCAGTGCGGGGGGGGGGGGCATTTCAATGGGAAGATGGTCAAGGCATGTGGTCCCCTATTGAGACCAGGTTGCATATCAATGTCCTAGAGATGAGAGCAGTTCTCCTAACGTTGCAAGCCTTTCAGGATGCTGTTGCCTTAGGAACTACTGCAGTAGACACCGACAACACGGCTGTTGTCTGGTACATTAACAAACAAGGAGGAACCCGATGTTCTTCATCTCACATTGCTGCAGTCCTTACACTTGGGTAGTCCGCTGTCCTCGGTCGGCCCGAATATCAAAGTATAAGGCTGACGTCGGTCAAGGCGCATTTGACTGACATCAGGACGTCAGGGTACAAATGCGCATGACCGCCGTCATATCCTCAGTCTTTTTTGCCGCATGGTCCGATGCAGAAGCAGCATTGCAAGTGCCGGTTGGCGTTCTGAAATTTTTCGATTTCGGAGTTTCAGACCGAGTCAAAGTTGGCTAAGTACCCGTTGGGGAATATTTTAGTTTTTCTTGCCTCAGTGGTTTACGGATGTCAGAAAAAGTGAATAAGTGTATTTCTTGTGGGAAACAGATACCGCATAGAGACTATCATACTTTGTGTATTCCTTGTTTAGGGCCTGAGCACGACGTTGTTGGGTGTCGCTCTTGTGCTAGATTCAATAAGCGCACTATAAAGAGAAGGTTAGATTGTGCCAGGTTAGTCTTGAGCGGTGCAATTATAAAATGCCGTCGGATGCTCCGGCGCCCGCTTCTTCAAGAAGCGAAAGGACAAAGCAGTTAAGCCTAGGCTAGAAGAACCGTCCGTGCGGACGCCGGTTCTTTAGAGGTGTCGGTGGAGCGGTGGTTCCACCAGAGGTTTCTTTGGGATCCCAGGGAGAGACTTTGTTACTGCAGGATGTGGCCTCTCAGGAGGCAGGTCAGGCTGAAGGGGCTTCTCAGGTTACTATACTCCCCTCCCTTCCTAGGGTGGTTAGGCCCTCTCCTTCTGTTTCCAAGGCTTCTCCCAGAGGCAGGCCAGGTTTAGCTTCAGTTGGTGTCACCCCTAGTTCTTCAGGAACTGTGCCCAAGAAGCATATGCTTAAAATGGCAGAAGATTTAATTACTTTGATTAGGGTTCTTTGCCCCTCCTGATAAGAGACCTAGGGTGGAGCCTGAGCTGGGGAGTTTTGAGCAGGCTTGGATGTTTCAGAGTCTTTGCTGAAGACTTGCAGGAGTATTCTCCTTATTCTGATTCTGATGTGGATGATTCTACTCCTTCTGCTTCTCCTCCTGAGGATTTTTCTTTTTCAGAAACTCTTCATTCCATGAGGGAGCATTTTAAGTGGGAAGGTCAGGACTTCTCTGATTCCAGGAAAAGGCTTAGGGAATTTTGTTTTTACCCCAGCATAGGCCTTTGGCTATACCTCCTGTTTTGGATGTGGTGGAGGATGTTTTTACAGAGGCTTCTCTTAATCCTGATTCTTTGCCTCCTGCTCCTGTTAAACCGGATAGGTATTACAGGGTGCCTGAAGCTCATAAGTATCTTTTAAGAGTCCTAGGGCAGACCCAGAAACTGTTAGTCAGGGGCCTAAAGGTGTTAAGGCTTCTGTTGTCAAGAATCCGGTTCCTACAGATAAAGAGGCCAGGGCCTTGGATAGATGGGGAAAGAAAGTTTATACTTCTTCCACTCTAGCTATGAGGGCTTTGAATTGCCAGTTTCACATGTTGAAATACCAAAACTATCTCCTTTCACAATTGAAGTCTAAGGTTGATGCTCTGGCGGAAGGTATTGATTGTAAAGAGTTACAAGATTTAGTACATGTTTCTGAACAGGTGGGTAAGCATTCTTTGCAATGTGGTTTTGATGCTGTACAGGCCTCGTCTAGGGTGGCTGCCACTGGGTCAGTTCTCAGGCACGCCTGGCTGAGGGATCAGAATTTATCTGACCATGTTAAAACAAGGATTTTAGATGCTCCTTTACAATCGGATGTGTTGTTTGGTTCTCCTGTTGAGGCAGTTTTAAAGAAAATGGAAGACAAGGCTAAGTCTATGCAGACTGTTAAAGATTTTTGCAGGTTCAGCCTCCAAAGTTTAGTAGAAATTGGCCTACTAAGGGGTGGGCGTATCCTTCTTATGATTCCCAGTCTAGAGGTAGATCTAGGCGTGGTAGGGCAGAGCTCAGGGCTCTTTCAGGCCTAGAACAGGGAGTTCTCCTGCACAGTCTTGGTGAGGGCAGCGGCCAGTCCTTCCCTAAACAGACCCAATGCCCTACCTTTTCAGCTGCCAGAGCCTTCTCGTCTGGCAGCACCTTTGGGACCAAGGTTGGCACTTTTCAAAGAAAATTGGAGTTTAATTACCCAAGACAGATGGGTATTGGATATCATACACCACGGTTACAGGTTTTATTTCCATACCTTGCCTCCTTTCAAAGGCATGCCAGGCGTTCCTCCTCAACAAAGAATAGAGGCTCACAAGCAAATTTCTCTGTTACTCCAAATAGGGGCCATACAGCCGGTCCCTATGCCAGAAGTGGGCCTAGGATTTTATTCTCGCCTGTTCCTAGTACCAAAGAAAGGGAACACGTGGAGACCAATTTTGGACTTATCTATCCTCAACACTTATCTGGACATTCCCAAGTTCAAAATGTTGGCGTTACAGCAGCTTTTACCTCTGCTGGGCAAAGATCATTGGATGGTAACTTTGGATCTCAAGGAGGCTTATCTTCATGTTCCTATCAGACTGAGTTGCAGGAAGTATCTGCGTTTTCGAGCTGGGACTTCTCATTATCAGTTCTCTGCATTGCCCTTTGGCTTATCTACTGCGCCCAGAGTGTTCACGAAAGTTCTGGCTCCAGTGATAGCTTTCCTCAGGTTAAAAGGAATACAGATCTATCCTTATTTGGACGATTGCCTGATTCTGGCTCAAGGAAGGGGCGAGCTTCTTCATCATTTGGATTATGTGATAGCAGTGCTAAGATGCCTGGGGTATTCTGTGAACGAAATAAAGTCCAGTCTAGTACCCTCTCAGGACATGTGCTTTCTGGGTGTGAGACTGAATACAGCATCCCAGATGGCCTTTTTGACCCCGGACAAACAAAAGAATCTTTCCCTTTACTTTCATCAGTTGTCTCATCAGTCCAGGCTGACTGCAAGGACAGTCCTTCAAGCCTTGGGGTTCATGGCATCTTGTATTCTGGTGCTTCCCAATGCCAAACTGCATATGAGGAAGCTACAATGGTATCTCAAAATGTATGGACACAGCACTGCCAGGATTTGGACACTGTCATTCAAATAATACCTTGCATTCAAAAGGAATTGTTGTGGTGGGCTCAGGAATGTCACCTAAACAAGGGACTCTCTGTGACCCGGCCAGAGGCGAGTCAGATTCTAACGACAGATGCCTCAGACAAAGCTTGGGGAGCTCATCTGAATGGAAAGTGGATACAAGACAAGTGGCCTGCCAGACTACAACATCTACATATCAACTTGAAAGAGATGTTAGCAGTCCAGTTTGCATTAATAGCTTTCAAGGATTTACTTCTTCCAGGGCAGGTGTTGATTCTAACAGACAACACAACTGTCATGTGGTACATCAACAAGCAAGGCGGAACACATTCTTATCCTCTATGCAGGCAAGCAATGATTTTGTGGGAGACTGCTCTCAGTTTACAGCTAAATCTTCAGGCAAGGTTTCTGCCGGGAGCACAGAACTCCTTAGCAGATGTGTTGAGCAGACAAATTATGGATCCCCACGAGTGGAAATTGGATCCTCATGTATTTCAGAAATTGACAGTGTCATGGGGAACTCCAGACATAGATCTGTTCGCTTCTCCACTAATCCACCAGCTGCCAAAGTTTTGCACAAAAGGTTTCATCCCACAGCTTGGAAAGTGGATGCTCTTTCTTTCAATTGGAGCAATCTTCATGTGTATGCCTTTCCACCTCTGCCTCTCCTCCCAAAGGTACTACTAAAGGCCAGACAAGACAAGCCAAGGATGATTTTGATAGCTCCAGATTGGCCTCGACAGCATTGGTACCCATTACTGAGAAGCCTGGTACGGAAGCCTCCATGGCCTTTGCCTTCGATTCCACACCTGTTGTCTCAGGAGGACAGTCATTTGCTCAATGTCAAGCTTCACTCTCTGCACCTAACAGCCTGGCATATTCTGTTTTGAACCATAGTGGGCCTCCACTTCCACAGCAAGTTTTGAATGTTATTTTGGAAGCTAGAAGGCCTAGTACAAGGAAAGTGTACGCAGATAAATGGAAGAGGTTTTTATTTTGGAGTGCAGCAAAGGATTTTGATGTTTCTGAGCCTAATTTAAGTGTGGCTCTTCAATATCTTACTGAGTTACTGGACAAAGGTTTGTCCTTCTCTTCTATTAAGGTTCATGCTGCAGCAATTTCGCTCACTATGATTGTGACCCACCATTGTTTTCTCACCCTTTGTTCAAGCAATTTCTTAGAGGGCAAAGAATATAAGACCCCACGAAGAGCTCCTACTCCTGCTTGGGATCTCAATTTTGTGTTGGAGAAACTCACTCTACAACCTTTTGAGCCTGCAGCTACTACTGAATTAAAGTTTTTATCATGGAAGACTGCTTTTTGTTGGCTATTACCTCTGCAAGAAGGGTTTCTGAGTTGCAGGCCCTTATGGCGGTTGAGCCTTTCTTAATTTTCCATAAGGATAGGGTATCTTTACGTACTAATCCTTCCTTTATGCCTAAAGTGGTTTCTAGTGTGGCTTTAAACCAAACTATTCATTTGCCTACTTTTTATGCAAATCCCCAAAATAAAGGGAAAAGATTTTGCACACTTTAGATGTACACAGGCAGTTGCGATATTATTTGGACAGAACTAAAGGGTTCAGGCAGTCTCAGCAGTTATTTGTTTCTTTTGCTTTGAGTTCTCAGGGCAAGCCTGTGTCAAAACAAACTATTTCTAAGTGGATTGGGTTTTGCATTGCTTTCTGTTATTCCCATCATGGCAAGGAGATTCCAGCTGGGATTAGGCCTCATTCCACTAGGGCTACTGCCACTTGACAGCTTTTGAGGGGTGGCAACTAAGGATATTTTGGAGGCAGCTACTTGGAGTTCAGTGCATACTTTCTCTAGGCATTATCACCTACCACTTTACTCTAAATCCAGGGCTGGTTTTGCCACTGCTGTTTTGCAGGGCATTTTGGCAGCTCCTGCTTCCTTATAGTTTGGCCATCCTCCCTTACCTCTGCTTTGGGATTCTACCCAAATGTAAGGACTGCAGCAATGTGAGATGAAGAACATAGTACAGTTTTGTACCTACCATAAATGTAGATGTTCGAAGATCCACATTGCTGCAGTCAATACCCTCCCTCCTTTCCCTCTGTAGTTAGAGGCGGTTGTGTGGGTTGGGTTGTCAATATGGTGTATATTGTATATATTGTACATATTTTTAGTGCTAGGATGGTTGGTTGTTTGTTTGCTGTCTTTTGGTTTTGACCTTTATTTTTAGGGTCTTCTGACATCTGGGGCAAGAAAAGACTGAGGATATGACGTCGGTCATGCGCATTTGTACCCTGACGTCCTGATGTCAGTCAAATGCGCCTTGACCGACGTCAGCCTTATACTTTGATATTCGGGCCGACCGAGGACAGCGGACTACCCAAGTGTAAGGACTGCAGCAATGTGGATCTTCGAACATCTACATTTATGGTAGGTACAAAACTGTACTTTCTTACTCCTTGTGCTGGGAGGCCATGAGGGTATGGGAGTGGGCAATATCTTCAGACCACCTTCTAGGTGCCACACATATCCTGGGGAAAACCAACGATCTGGTGGATAGACTCAGCAGATCTCCATTTGTCCCACAGAAGTGGTCCCACAGTCAGTCAATGTCAAACATGATCTTCAGTCACTGAGGGTCAGCCTTGCCGCAACCTCTTTGCCTCTCCCCTCAACAACAAATGCAGCAAGTTCTTTGCTCAAACTCCTCCTCTGGAAGAGTCCTCGAGGGTTGCACTAGTCCACAATTGGCCCCCAGGTCTGCCATATGCTTACCCCTCCTCTTCTGCTTATCCCAAAGTTTCTTCTGAAGGCAAACAAGTTGAAGAGCTCTGTCTTCCTCATTGCTTCCTTCTGGTCTTGACAGGTGTGGTTCCCCTTCCTCTGGTCTCATCTGGAATATCCTCCCTGGATACTGGAGCCAAGTCAGAACCTCCTTTCTCACCTGTCAGGGATGCAGCATCCGAATCTTCATGTCCTCAGACTGACCGCTTGGTTTCTCTACTTCCGACCCTAGTGATATAGTCCAGGCTTAATTCCCTGGTCCGAAAGATACTTCTAGCTTTGCAAAAGGCTTCCACCAAAAAACGTCTACACCAGTAAGTGGAAAAGGTTGTCATCCAGGTTACAAACAGAAGCATTGACTTTCTCGGTACCAGTTGAGACGTTCTGCTGTATCATAGTATTCTGTTCGAGGAGGGTGCTAGTTTCTCTACCATCAAGCTTTAGCTAACATGTTTCTAACTCCCATACTGCAAGTCAGTCTCGTTCCCTGTTCACCGTTAGGTTGTGCAAATCTTTTATGAAAGGTGTTTTCTTGTTGAGTCCTCTTATCAAGGACTCCTCTCATTCTTCGGATCTCACTGTTGTGTTGCAGGTTTTGACTCGGGGACCCTTTGAACCAGCTGCAAGCTGTGACATGAAGTTTCTATCATGAAAGATGGTCTTTTTAGTGGCAATAACATCTGCTAAGAAAATTTCTAAACTACAAGCCTTATCCTCCAAACCTCTTTTCATAAGGACATGGTCTCTCTCTCTCTACCAGTACTTCCTTTATGTCCATAGTAGCTACTGAAAACAACATCAACCCAAGCCATCCAATTACCAGCGTTCTTTCCAAATTTCTCCAATAAAGGGGAGTATGTTCTTCACCTTCTTAGACGTTCATAGATAACTCTGTTTTCACCTGCACTGGACCAAGCAACACAGGAAGTCTGACCAACTCTTTTGTAGCCTTTTCATCTAATAGATTAGGATAGGTGGTGTCCAAAATTACCTTGGCAAAATGCTTATCTGGCTGCATTTCATACATTTACTCACTCAAGGGACTAGATCTCCCAGAGCACATTCCACCAGAGCCATGGCTGCTACTTCTGCTTTCTATTCTAGGACCTCCATTGATGATGGTTGCTCAGCAGTGACTTGGTCTAACAGTCACACCTTTGTATCGCACTACAAGTTGTATATCATTTCCAGAAGCAGGGCCTCCTTTGGTTTAATTGTGCTCCACTATATCCTTCCATGAGGGCCACCCGGGCTCTTCATATCTGGGGACTCTGACCCTATCGTGGGGAGGAATGAAGACATCAGATTAAAAGGTTATGTCTTACCATAACTTACCATCTATGTCTTCCTTCATTCCTCCTCACTTTCCCACCCATCCATCCCCCTGCCTCTTTTGTTCTAGAGGATCCTGGAGTATGGAGGGACTCCTCTGTCCCATGTCTAAGCCTCATCTGCTGTTCCTTTGCTATATGGGTGTTGTATGTATGGAATTGGCAAACTCTATCTGAGGTACTTAGGTGGATGTAGTGCATTATGGGTGAGAATGAGGAGCTTAAAAGTCTGATCCGTGCCACTAGAATGTGGCTGAGCTGGATCCAAAGGTCGGATCTGAGATCCTATTGTGAGGAAGAATGAAGGAAGACAACACAGATGCCAAGTTATAGTAAGACATAACCTTTTATTACTAAGCTGTATTTGAAGTCATTCTGAAATGAATTTCCACATTTGTGTTGCTTTTCTGTCTGCTCACTCTTGCCAGGTTTCTGTATTAAATGTGTTTGGAAATTCTTATGACAGGCTGAATATTTAGATTTTCTTTTTTTTTCTTTGTGCTTGTGACTTTAACAGAGTTGTGACAGGAAGTCATTAGTTGACTCTCTGTCCTGGCATTCTAGCGCCTAAAGGTGCAAGTGCTTTTGGATGTTCCAACAACCTAAATGAAAACTCCCTCTTGTTCAGCTGAAAAGGGCAGACAGACTCCCAGAAACTGATAAAAATTAGATTTTAAGAGAGAAATCTGCCAGTGTTTTTTTAATGAAAAGTTTACTGGTATATTTGTAACAATAATTCAGCTTTTTGCTTTCGTTAAACTGACTCCAAGAAATCCATTCCCTTAACTCTTGGTTTATTTTATGTATTTTTTGTATTTTCCTTGTCTAATGGGTAAGTCTACTGGGCACAATTGTTGCTTTTTAGGGTGACCCGGAAGCACAGTTTGGTTAAGTGACTTTAGAGACGCACATCAGGCATATGAGGGTAGAAGGAATCAAACCCTCCTGGGAACAGGAAGCAGTTCATTAACTAGAGCTGTAGAATTTTGTGTCAACTGCCAGACGAAGTATGGAGAGGAATTTGAAGAACAAAGTAATATGTTAATGCCCTTGCTGATAATGCTACTCATCACTTCACATGTAATGGTTGAACATTGAATGTGGCACTGCAAAGATATGGGAGGAAAGGCAGTTATTGAGTTAACGGAGTTATTACCCTATACTACTTCCTCTGTTCCTTTCCACCTTCCTTTGCATTAAGTGATTTAAGGCTTTAAGAAAGTTTTTCTTGAGCTTAATATTGCCTTGAAAATGTTTGTTTAGAAAGATGATTCAATATTTCAAAGTTTTGTTCTCTTTTAGGCTGCTCTCACCTAAGTAATTAAATGTAGTGAACAAATGTTTCGATGCTGCAGTACTTCAAAGAAAAATGCTAAACCTTTTGATAATTGTGGAGAAAGTCACTTTGGACCTTTGGCTGTTAGAGACTTTATGGTGGTTACATATCAGAGTTTATGCAGTATTACTCTGCATGGTCCTTCTGTAGTTGACCTTCAGAGAAAAAAAATCAGTGTATAAAACATGTAGCTTGGTATTCATTTGGAAGTGTTTCTGGTGTTATGGTTAGAAGGGTAGGGTGATGGGAAGGGTAAGCCTTACCCTGGCATCATAAAAACTAAAATTAGGAACCTTCCTATTCCTGGTGGTGATGCTAGTTCCCTAATTCAGGATATGAAAAATAATAGTAAAACTAAGGAAGCATTCATTATCTGCTTTCATGGATTTGTCAACTAATTGCATTCTGCTTGGCTGTCTTTTTTTCAGCCTTTATAGCTAGGCAATATGGAAAGGTTCACCCTTCAGCCACTGGCAGCCATAGGAACAAGGAAATAGCACTTCATTCCTTTTTCTCTAAACATTGCCTTTTGGGTTTGCCACCCAGTAGGAGGCTGTTTGGTGAACACCACCACCAAGCTTTGCAGTTGACATATATCCCTTTTCACTGCTTGGGGGTAGGTTGTCAGGCTTCCCCGTATGCTTCAAACCTCTTAGGTTATCCCAAGCCTTAAAGATGTTGACTGATAGAATTATGCTCCTTTAAAATGTATATTTGTATTGTGGTTTATATATTGTATCTGTCATTACAGTTTAAGAAGTTTGTAACAACGGATTCATTTTGGCTGTATCTGCATTACATTAGACAGCTTTATTTTTCAGTGAAGTATGTGTTTGCTTTGAGTAGATGTGTTTGTCTGTGAGGCGTTTTTAGTGGAGTCTGGTTTGTTGGCATTTAAAATCTTTTGTAGAAGGCTGCATACTCTGACTAAGCCGGAACTGAGATTTATAGTCTGCTTGTTGATGGTTACCATAACTGCTGATTTTAATGACTGCGTGAATTGTAGATTTGCCGGTCTTTCAGACTCTTACTAGTGCAAGCTGTTAAAGGATAGTATAAAATGCTTTGCTGTGTGGCATGTAGTTTACTGTCTGACTCTTGAATATCACTGTTCCTGTAAAAGTGTATGCTTTTGTTTAGCTTTGAACTTCATATTTAACATTTTAAATCATCTTACTGCTTTTGTGTCTGTCTGTATGTCTGTTTGCCTTCCCCACTGAAGCCCAAATGTTCTCTAAGGAAAGCTTTTATTTTTCTAATTAGTTGGGCTGTGTTTACTGTGTTTTTTTAATCTGATTGCCATGTGGTAGAAAAATTTGGTGCAAGTCACTTTACAGTGTCTGTCTGTATAAGTCTTGAATCTCTTGCTCAATATTGCAGACACTGTCATGATCTCAAAAAAAGCACAGTTTTGCATTGTTATGCAGGCAGTACGTGCTCATGTTCTTCCACCTCAGTACAGTGAAGGGTTTAAATAGCAGTAATTTTTAAACATCTTTATTAAATCATCTAATTTTAAGCTGTAGTGTTGGGTATACATTAATAGCAAAGAAAACATACCATGACATGGCCTGTTTTTGTCCTGCAGTATGCATGTTTTCTTTTTAGCAATTTTCATTCACTCAGACATTGTATAAATTGCTCCGTTCTTGTCTTCCCTTAAACATTACTCCTCCTAAATGATATTCTGCAAGTATTGCTTCCACAAATTTATGTTTATGAAATGTTCATCTTCTCTTTGCTAAGGATTCCCAACTTTAGTTCTTGTGTGTTTTACAATAAACAAAACATCCTTTGTGTGTGTTTGGTATAGTTTTTGATTGCCATTTACTAGTAATGTCTTTTGGCTTTTCCCGGTTAGGAGTTGCCACAGCGGAACTCCAGTATGCTCATGATTGGCAGTGGATTTTTACAGTGCCGAGTTGTCAGCCCGACGCCCAGCCCTCAAAGAAGGCACACCCATTCACACACGCACCTACCTGCATGTCTTTAACGTCACTCGATCGCAGGGAGGACATGCAGACTCCACACAAGACGCTCCAGCAGAGAATCGAATGGGAGAACCTCTTGCTGTGACGCTAACCCCTGCACCGCCGATTGCCATTTACTAGTAATTGCTTTTTTGTCAGCCAGTAACATTACACTTTGTAAGGCTTTACTGTGTCTAGTCAGTTTGAATCCTATGTCTCGGCTGAAAAGAATCACTTTCTTAGCTATGACTCCTTGTTCCCCCAACATTTCTGTCAAAGTACTCTGGAAAGAATTTTTAAAACCTGCCATCTCATTACAGTCAAAAAAACATGTTCCTAGTTACCTCTTTGTTCCCCACACACCTCCAGCATTTGTTATTTATGTGGCGAAAAACCTTCTAAGGTCTGCTTGGAGTCTAAAAATACCTATGTAAACACTTTGTGCAAAAATCCTAAACCTTTTGGACTTGGTTACATACTTGGGAGCCTTTCAAATTTCTTCCCATTGTTTGTAAATTGCCTTCCTGTTCTCTCTTCCCAGTCTTTGTAACTTCCACTGACTTTGCTTTGTAGTTATGCAGTAATTTATATACAGTACTAATTATCTCTCTTTAACGGTTTACTATCATTTATTTGAAGCAGACTCATTTGAATGGTCATATTGACTCATGTTCGTGAAAACTCACATTGCAGAAGTCCGTATTGCTGAAATACATGTCTAATGCAACCTAGGGATGAGTGTTAACATGGGTCGAGATAGGGGCGAGATTTGTACTTTGGCAGCATCGGATCGAAATTGCCATCATTTAAGGTTCAGGTTTCACCCGAAGTGGATTCGACTGAGTCTACTTCAAGTAAATGATAGTAAACCTTTTTTAACACCATCTTCTCTTCCAGATTGGATACTGTACCCAGAGGTGATGTTTCAGTTAACATGTGTATTACACACACACACACACACACACACGTGTTTGTGTACATCATATTGAGAAAAATGCTTAAAATGTTCATTCATACTTGCTTACTTTACAGTTTTTCTTGGCTCGAGTTCTAAAGTTATTAAATTAGATTCTGCCATTTTGGTTTTCATAACTATTCAGAGCCATCTGTGATGTTGGATAAAAATTCTTATGTTGGCAGTGCACGTCATAGTGAGAGGCAGTTTTTTCCTTTGACATGTTTTCACATTAAACATGCATAAGCATCACAAATGTAAATGTTGGGAAAATAACTAACATGCATGATTAACTGGTTATGTGTTCAATGTCTATTGTGTTGGTGCTGTAATACAATTGGATATAAATTCAAATCTCAGAATTCTCCTTAATCAGTTTATTATACTCTGTGGTTTTGTATTGTTCAGTGAATGAGGGTTAGAGTGATTATCTCATGATCATTCTACAGCCCACATTTGATTTTGCAAGTGGCATATCACACTGCATTATTGCCAGACAGCAAGCATCAAGTCTTCTGGCCAGAAGGTCACCTTTAGCAGCAAACGTGATACTCTTACTTACCTTTGATTCTTACACATGAATGCTTTATGGCTTCATAGGTAAGTATTAGGCTAGCTGCCTTTGCAGACCATTTTAAGCCTAGGCAGTTTTCCTTTTTGTGCTCAAAATAACCTATCCCATTTGGTTGTACTTTGGCCTTACCTATCCCATGGTTAATATATTGCCCCTAATGAGAATATTTCAGAACATACCATTAATAATTTGAGGACCCCTCCTCCCATGCATGGGAATAAAGCATTTAGGAGCTGACTCTGCCCCAGTACATGGGACAGTCCTAGGGTAAATGTTCTGTTTCCCTTCTCTAGCTCTAAGTTGAACATGGACAGGGACAAACTTTGTTTTATGTGGATGGGGAGTCTTTCCCACAGAAGCGTATCTTCTGCGAGATGTACCTGTCCCTCCAATCTGTTCTGGTCATGTTTCAGAAGAGGTTTTAAACACCTAGACCAAGTATTTCTGATGCCATTTGACTTGATGTGCAGTAAATCCATCAGTAATGGGTCGACGGATGCCTTGTATGTCAGACGCAGTCACCTCTTAGCACTCTGTAGGATATTGAGCATAGTGACAGGGCTTTTAGTCGGTCAATGTAGGACACGTTCTTTAGGCCTTGCATCCTTTTAGTAAGATGTCTCTGTAGCTGTTCCAGTTGTATGTGTCTGGACAGATGCATGCCAAAGGGGGCATTATATTCAATGATTGGCCTACTGAGGGCTGAGTAAAGGGAAGCAATGACATTGATCAAAAGTTAGATCACTGTCCACCTAAGTTCCCAAATCCAAAACAACTGGGTTAACTCTTAGGGGCATATTGTCATTGTGGTAGTTCCCTGGGATCAACGACTTGGTAGATGACTGTTGAAGTTCAACATTGTCACTGTTGCAGTGGTCTAACCTGTTGGGTTATATCCTACCAAGGGTATTACCAGCCGGTCTGATTTCCAAAGCTTTAGGACTCATCTCACATGCTGTAGCTGGCAGGAGGTCAAGTGGAGCTCAGTATAAAAGGCAAACAGAATACCAAAAATTTCAGAGCTTTCTTGCAGCTGTAGTGTGCTCCTTCTATGGGCTTTGTGGTACTGACTGGCTAGCGATCCGCCAAAGCTGGGCAGATAAGTACCCTGCAGGGGTAAACCTTCTAATGTTGTATTTTTCTGTGGGAATCTAGTGTTTTTATGGACTGTCATCTTTGTCTTAGGGGATTTTACTACAGTTAATGCTTTTGGTAACTTTTTTTTTCACTTGTATACTTTTGTAGTATTTATGTGCCAGGGGGAAGCACTGGTACTAACTGTGATTTTGTATTTTGTTTTTTAAACCTCAAAACCATCTTTGACTGACACTGGGTTACCAAATCATTCAGATTTTGTCTTTGAGGCTTTCATTGCAGCTGGACCTGAGGAACCGGTCTCCTTCAGTCTTCCGTCCCACATCTGCAAGAGGAAGACATCTGGTAGGAAGTCTTTGAGTATCTGGCTGGCACTGGTTTTACCTCGGCCATCTACGGGTGACTCTGCTTTGGTCAGATTTAGTTCCTCAGACCGTTTGTCACTTTCCCCTGGTCCCTCACCTTTGCAGCTTTAGGGTTCACGTGTGTGAGCAAGGGAAATCTCTCTTGTCTGCCTCTGGAGACTGGGAGATAATGTCTACAGCACATCCAGGAAAGGGAGCATGAGGCCCATGATATTATACCTGCTTTCAATAGTTCCTTTTTTTAAGGTGCTTCCCAGGAAAAGAAAACAGAAAAAAAAATTGCTGTCCTGTTTGTTTCAATCGGCAGGGAAGATTTGCTAGAACTTGCAGTCTTTTTCCTTACCTACGTTTTCATCAGAAAAGTAAAGAACAAATATCTTCCTTCCTTTCAGTTCAGATTTTCAGTCAGAAGAGTAGGGATTGGAAGGAGAATGCTGCACTTCAGTATTTCTTTACAGCCTGAATATTCTGATTCTGATGAAAGTGTTGCTTCATATTACACCTAGACCTTTCATTTTATGAAACTTTATGTAAAATGAAAGAGATTTTTCAATGGGGTCAGAATGAAATTGCTGTTAACCAGAAAATGTATTATGATTTGTTATACTTGGATATTCCACAGCCTGCAACTGTCACTCCTGTTTAATCTACCTTAGAGAATGTTTCCCTGCGAGTCAACCTCCTTCTCCTAGGAAGTCTGAGTTATATGCCAAGTTTTTCAGACTCATGAATAATTGATCTGATGATACCAGTTTTCATTCATTCCTCAACAGTTTGGTTCAGATCTGGCCATCAGATCTGACTCTGCTGTAATTTTAACTCGTGGCCACTAAAAAAACTCTCAAGCTCTTCCCGTACCTACTCAGCACAGATCCTCGTGGTGGCCAGCAGAGTAATCCAAGCTTCAGAGAGCTAAAAAAGCGACTTTACCTGATTTAAGTATATTTTTTGTGGCTTTCCACTTCTATTTATCTAGCAACTGTATTTCGCCTGCTTGCTGATACATTGTTATTGTTTATTCTGCATTTATTTTGTTATTGCACTTGTTTCTCAGTTTGTTACTTTTAAAATCTGTAACTGTTGCAAATTGTTTGTGTAGGCTGTGATAGCCGATTTATAGCATTTATAAGTGTTTGCTGTATCTGTTTCTGCTTGTTTTCTGAAAAAAAAAAAAAAAAAAAAAAATATCTCTTGTTTTCCCGCCTTACTGAGCTAGAATAGTCCAGTTTCAGAGCTTGCTGATCCCTGGGCTTTGTTTGCAGTTCCTGTTACTGATCCTTTACCTAATTTGGAAGAGAGGAAGTTCCCTTGCTTACCAGTGGGAGTGGGAAGCATTGAGCTGCCTGTTGGTCCAGTTTTGTGAGGTTTCAGCCAGCAACTTGTAGTTTATTGATCGTTTTGGGCCAGTTCCTAGCTTCTTTCAGCCCCCTGATATAAAAGCAGCTAAGCGTTTGCGGCTTGTTTAGCCTTGATTAGCGATGGAGCTGCTACCGTTGCACACTAGGGCAGCGCCGGTTAAGCAGATTTAAACTATTAGGGCTACCTAAAGTCCACTCTTCAAATTTTCCCTTAAAACTACCTTCCTCGAACTATACTACTGGTCTAATCAGCATATCCTATAACTAAAAAGATAATCTCTGCCTAACTCCGAGTAGCCTATTCTGTATCTGTCAAACCTAGCACTTGCTCCTACAGTACTTATCACTGAGATACAGTACTCTTGTTATAGATAGTACCCCAAAAAGGCGAAACCCCATTTCTCGGACACCCACATCCCCCGGAATCTCTTTTTAAAGTTTTTTTGTCTATTCCTTCTAGCATGTCGAGGAATCAGTTGCTAGTATCCTCTCCTGCTCAGCTGGTGAACCTGGGAATATTGAGGCAATGTTACAATTGCCTCATGTACACAGACAACCCTCTCCTCCTCCCACAAAACACAAATACATGTGAGAGATGCAACTATACGGCCAAACTGGAGGCTGAGCTCTCTCAACTTAGGACTGGCAAGACCAGACAAGAGGAGAAGGTTACCACACACACTATAGACCCAGTCTCACATAGTACCATCACAACCTCAAATCATACACATAAACACACAAAGACATACTCGGAGGCTCTGATCAGAAATCTACCAAAACAGCAGAGGCCACCAAAGCAGACACCCAAACAACCACCACCTCAGAACACAACACCTGCAACACATAGACCTCACAGTCAGTGTGTCAAACAGTCACAGCCCTTAAGGCCAAACACAATGCCAGACACACTAGTCATTGGTGACTCCATAGTCAGACACACTGGCGTCCGCTCACCAGACTGAGTAAGAAGAGAGTTACAGTAAGCTGCCTGTCGGGCGCTAGAATCCGCCACATAACGCAAGCACTCAGGTCTCTCAACAGCAGGTACAAATACGACTCAGTCATTGTCCACGCTGGTGTAAGCGACCTGAGACGTACCACCTTGGACAACATGAAAAGAGACATTGAGGAGCTCTCTGATTATGTAGCCCAGGCAGGTATGACCCTGACCTTGAGCAGTATCCTACCTTCACCAAGAATGATGCCACAATACAGAGATAAGATGATCAGCTTTAATAATTGGCTTAAACTCTGGTGTCATTCAAAGGGGATCAATGTCTGTCTGCCTGGGATGACATGCTGGACAAGCCACGCTGCTTCAAGGGACGGCTTGCACCTGTCACCCTGGGATTCGGATATTGGCAAAGGCTCTTGCCACCCCCATAGTGCCTTTTTAGGCAAGGCTCAAATTCTAAACCTACCACCCTAGAACACAAAAAGGAAAAACTAAGGGTAATGCTGCTCAATGCCAGAAGTCTAAATCTCAAAATGCACGCACTCGAGGCCCTTCTCAGTATGGAGAACATCGATGTCTGTGCTGTGACAGAAACCTGGTTCAAGGCTCCTGAGAGCACCCCAGCACTAACAGGTTTTACCTCATACCATGCGTTCCGGCCCCAAAATCCGGACAATACCAAGAAAGAAGGGGGGGGGTATCCATATTCATCAAGGACACCCACACCTCAAGACTGGTGGCAACGCGCGATGCATCGGAGACCATCCAGGTGCAATTAACCATAGGCAAGACTGCTCTGCAAATTGTAGCATGTTACAGGCCACCCTCACAAACTCAGGAACCTCACATGGCTTTCCTGGAAACACTGGAGGGGATAAATGTATCTCCAAACACCATCATACTAGGTGACTTCAATTACCCTAATATAGACTGGGAACACTACTCAAGCCCAAACACCCTAGCCCAAAAGTTCCTGGAATTCATAAACTCAAATGCCATGGAACAACTAGTCACCATCCCACAAGAGGGGAAAACATACTGGATCTCATCATCACGAACATGGGAGCACAATGTTCAACACGGAAGTATACCCTCACTGGTGAGATCAGATCACAAACTAATCTTGCTGGAGGTCCTCATCCCACCCCACCTGAAATAAAAAGACCACAGTAAAACTTCTCGAAAGCCGACTTCACACTTCTAAAGACTAGTGTGGTCTCCTTTAAGGCCCCCAAGCCGGCGGAAAACAGTACTCAAGCCGCTGAATCACTTACAAATGCCTTCTACCAGCACCTGCAGCACTGCATGGATAAGGCAATCCCAAGCAAAACAAAGACAGTCTGTACCAAGGGCAAGCGTCCAGTCTGGTGGACCCCAGCCATAAACAAACTCTACAACAAAAGGAGGAAGCTACTACAAGATAGAGCAAAATCCTTAAAAGGTAAGACACCCTTTATCACTATAAGTAAAAAACTAAGAGCTCTCATAAAATCATCCAAAGCAAATTTTGAGAGAAAAATAGCTAAAGACTCAAAGGACAATCATAAGGCCTTCTTTAGCTATGTTAGAAACCTGGGAGGAAACTCCCAGATATGCTCAGAACTAGTTCAAAATGATGTGAATATTACTGATCCTACAGACATTGCCAACATACTGGCTGACAGGTTCAGTGCAAACTTCTCCCCACCCCAAAAGGAGAGATATCTATACCAAATGGTTGCAGCCCCCCAAACATCTCAAACGCCCAAGTGAGAACTGCTCTCTCCAAAGCAAAAAACACAGCATCCATGGGACCTGATGGTGTCCCAGGCTGTGTGCTCCACGAACTCAACAAGGAATTAAACCCACAGCTAGGACAGCTGTTTAATCATAGTCTCACCTCTGGATACGTACCCAGGGAGTGGCGCACTGCGACTGTGGTCCCACTTCACAAAGGCGGTGCCTCCACAGACCCTGGAAATTACTGGCGCATTAGCTTGACAAGCCTTATCTGCAAAGCTATGGAGAGGATCATAATGGACCTCATAAATAAAGACATAGGGAATTTGCAGACTTTGGATCCAACCCAGTTTGGCTTTGTCAAAGGCAGATCATGCCTTTTAAACTTGGTTGACTTTTTCGAAAGTCACCAAAGCCATTGATGAGGGAAAGGCAGTCCATACAGCCTACCTCGATCTGGCGAAGGCCTTCGATACAATACCCCACTCGGGTATCATTGAAAAACTCATCAGCTTAAATGTTAACCCATACATCACAAGATGGGTTGCAAACTGGCTGAGTGACAGAACCCACAGGGTCAGAGTTGCTGGCGCCATGTCAGACTCAAAGCCTGTCACAAGTGATGTCCCACAGGGCTCAGTCCTGGGCCCACTCTTGTTTGGCATCTACTTTTCCAAGTACAAGCAAACACAGGAGGGTTATGGCTGACAAAGTTTGCAGATGACTGCAAACTGCGCCGTGGTCGAAAACACATCTGACACAGATATCCTTCAGAAGGGTCTCACAGAAGCGGATGACTGGTGCCAGAGCCATGGCCTAAAGTTAAATGCCAAAAAATGCATAGTCATACCCTTCGGGAAAAACAAGGTTACTCCTAGCTACCATATAGGTGGTAATCCTCTGAGCACAGAAGAAGTTATCAGGGACCTGGGGACCCAGGTTGACAGTAGCCTGTCATTCGACACCCATGTAGCTAAAGTAGTTAGGAAGACCTTCTACATTGCCCACCTCATCATGAAGGGATTCACATCTAGATCAAGGGAGGTCATAGTCTCCCTATACTCATCACTCATCAGACCAATGATAGAGTACAATGCCCCATTCGGAATGTATCTGACCCGACACTTGCAGCAGCTAGAGAGGCCACAAAAGTTCCTCACCAAAAGGATAAAGGGTCTCAAAAATCTGTCCTATGCTGCCCGACTGAAAGAACTCCAGCTCTATTCAGTCGCTTACCGCTTGCTCAGAGGTGACCTTTGCCTGACATACAAGGCCATGTCAAACCCAGAGTTGATGAATATGCTTCACCTCAAAAATCTAGATCCGTCAGAGCCACAAGGGCGGAGACTTAAACCTCGACACGGCTATTAATAGGACGTGCTGGAGGGATAGATTCATCACCCAAAGACTCCCTATGCTGTGGAACAAAATCCCGGTATATGTGAGGCAGAGCACCTCGCTGGCCTTGTTCAAGAGAAATCTTGACCAATGGATGGGAGATCGCAGATATACTCCAGGGATTACCTCAGTGTCACTGCTAGACAGAGGCACAGCAAAATAATGGGTATAGTTCCCCATACAAAAGGGGTGGCTTAAGCCACAAAACTATGGGCTAGGCTTATAAATGCCCTCGGGCAGATAGCCTAGTATGAACCTATAATGCACCAACCCCTAACATAGCTCAGATTTTGTTTGCTGCTTTTGCATTTGGACATTGTTGTCTTAAGCTGTCATGCATTTGAGAAGTTTATTTCTCCTTTTTTGCTCTCTAACTTTTAATAGTTTTTCTTTTACAACTCTTCCCTTTTTAGATTTTTTTTGTGTAGTCTAGTTTACATTCCCTTTTCTCCCTTACACACCTTTTTTGTGTAGTTTAAATTACCATTGTCTGTAGTATTTCTACTTCTCTATATTTCTACTTATAATAGTAAAAAAAAAACTTTCTTCTTCATTTATTCTCTTCAGTATCGTTAGAATATCTGAAAAAGGCCCTTCTGGCTTTAAGAAATGCTAGAACTAGAAATGCGAGCACAAGTTTCCTTTGTCAGACACTCATATTTTATGCAGCTACTTTTTTAATCCATGAGCAGTGGTGAATATGAAGAACAAGTTAATAATGAAAAGATTACTTCCCTCATCCTTTTTAGAAGCAATTTTTGGGGCTAAATCCCAAACAAAGGAGCCTTCATCCAAGTCTTTGAGGCCTTCATGGTCCTTGACTCCATTGTCTGATCCTACCATGGTACCACCAAAGAAGAAAGTATATGCCAGATCGGAAAATTGTTCCTGCCAAAAAAAAAATCTGTCCTGTTTGCTTAATTCCCACATTTTCTAACTAGAATAGTCCAGTTTCCAGGCTTTCCTGGTTTCAGGACTTTAGTTTCAGTGTTCAGAGCTATCCAGACCTTACTGTGGTAGAGGGAGGTCCTGCTGCTTACCAGTGAGAGTGGGAGCATTGTACTGCCTATCTAACACTAGAGGAGTGGTTTCCAGCTCTGAAATTGCAATTGTATTGACCATTTTGGGCTGATTTCTATCCCTTTCAACTTTCTGGCATAAATATGCGTGTTTGCACACATTTGGGCACCGCACAGCTAAGGTTAAACTATTCCCGGTGCCAGAAAGTCTGCTCTTCAAATTTTCTCTTAGAACTAGCTAGTTTATCGGGTCTATGTCATATGTTCGAATTTTTATAACTTCGAACGTTAAAATATCGAATTTAAATGTTCGAAGTTATAAAACTTCGAACATATGTAAAAAAAAGAAGAAAAAAAACCCCCAAAACTGCTTTAGGCAGAGGGGCAAGCTGCCCTGCACACCCCACAACCCCCACTCGTTAAATATACCAACTCCGAGACCACACTACAGTGCAGTAAGGGAAATCTTCACTAGGCAGATAAGTTCTGTTTTTGTTTTGTTTTTTATTATATGTTCAATGTTTGAAACTTCGGACATTTAAATTTAATTATTTAACATTCGAAGTTTTCAAACTTCGAACATATAATATAGACCCAGTTTATCACCAGTAGCACTAAAATCTGTATACTTGTGACTAGCACTTGCTCTAAAACCCACTAAAAAGAACTAGGAAGCCTTAATTTGTTACAGGCACTCACCTTTCCTTGGTAATAAGGAGAAAATAGTTGTAGGCACTAGACAGCCTACAATTGCAAGTACCTTGCCAAAAAGTAAGGGAAAACAGCTCATCTGAAGTAGTTAACTTCATTTGTGCATCAACCTATGGGTCTTCGGATCCATATCGGATCCGAGCCGGCAGTTTCCAACAGCATAGATCCAAGCTCCAAGCTCCTCCCCCTACCCATACTCCCCTGCCAACCCTACCTGACCCCAGTTCTAGTTTGCCGCGGTTTCATCCAGCAGCTCGATCACTGAGTTCCAGGCTTAGCGTCTTTTTGTGAGATCTTTTACTCTTCTTTTTTTTGTAAAATTAGTGTGCGTGTGTTGTGTACTAAGTTCCCTTTACCTGTTAATCTTCTTCATAGTTTTCCTTCCCCACTCTCGTTAGTGCATTAGGGAGTGTGCTGTGTGTTGGGGCCTAGCGTGTGTGTTTTCCTTTCATTATGTCGGAGGCCCCAAAAGCTGTTTTTTCTAAGTGTACCGAGTGTGGCCATAAGCTATCCCCGGCGGATGGCCACACTCGGTGCGTGTTGTGCCTTGGGGTTGAACACCTGTCGTCAGGTTGCTCCATATGTGTGCCGTTCAACCCCAGGGCACTTAAGGACCGGAGGACTAAGCTGGTTCTGGCGGGACTGCTGCCCCCGGACTCAGCTTCGGCCTCCGGTCCCACGGTGGCTACTGCCACTCATGCCTCCTTTCCTCTGGCCGGGACTCAACCTCCCGCTTCGGGCCAGGAGGATAGGGAGTCCGGGAAAGAGAAGCAGAAGGAGAAGCACCACAAGCGGCGGGCCGAGGCCTCTTCATCGGCCCCGCCGGCTAAGCAGTCTTTTCCCTCCAGGACTTCCGAGCCTTCCACCCCTCGGCTCCGGTCTCCTCCTTTTTCACCGGGACCGGAGGAGGAGTCGAGGTCTTCGAGGTGGCACTCCCGTTCCGCCTCGGCCCTCATCCAGATCCACCCGAAGCCTGACAGACGCAGATTTGGACCGGATGATGAAAAGATTCCTCCAGGCCCAGCTGCAGATGGAGTGCTCCTGTCTCCCCCCTCCCTCCGGGGGGAGCTCGACACCTTTTTTTGCCCCAATTGCTCCTTCTCCGACCTGCTTCCCGGGTTCGGAGTTTTCTGAGCCGGGTGGTGTCGGCACCGACAGTATTGGGTACTTCGGCGCCGACAATGCCCGTGAGTCTGTCGGGTCCCTTTTCTTCGGGTCCGAACTCTCTGAGCCAAGAGCTGAGCTTCGGCTCCGAGGGTCTCAGTGTGCCTTCTGCTCCGCCCAGGTCGGAGCATACTGGACCTTCGGATCCGACCATGTCTGCTCCGGCCCCGATCCGCCCGTCGTATCCGAGGGAGGGTCTGCTCTCGGATCTGAGAGAGAGCGGCTCTCCTTCGGCATTCGATGTAGTGGAGAGGGTTCTGTCGAGGATTCCAGACCCCCGGTCTTGGCTACGGCTCCACCCTGCACCCCATCTCAGATAGGTCCGACTTCCATCAGCCAGTCCCAGGGACAGCCTGCTCTGACGTCCCAGGTCGATCCGTTGGAACATGACGCTGCTGGTGAGGTCTCCTCGGACAGCCCCCCAGAGGAGATTATCACAAGCGCAAGTGCAAGAGGAGGCACTTGGACTCCCCTGAGTCCTTGACCGAGGACACAGATTTGGAGGAAGGGGAAGGTTCCCCAAGATCACCCCCCGAGGACGTCTCATTTGGAGACATCATGGAGATGCTCAGGATTGGGGGGGGGGGTCTGCCCCAAATCCTACCTCGGATGAATCTGTGTTCCTGGAGGTGTTTGAAGCAGGCCCGTCTACCTCTTGGGTGTCCCCTCCAGCTGACCCCCTGGTAGATCTGATCACTACCAGGGCATGGAAGGAGCTGGACACTGTGGAGCCAGTCCCAAAAAGACCTGACAAAATACTTAGTCCACCCTTCGACAGATCTCACTGGAGTAAGGGAACCCCTGTAGATGCCATGTTGGTGGCGGCAGCCACTAAAAGGGAATTAGCCCAGGAGAGTCCCTCGGTCCATCCTCCAGACAAGGAGTCTCGGTCGATGGATCGATTAGGGAAGCGAGTTTTTAGTTCAGCTACCTTCTCAGTGAGGTCACTGAACTATATGGCACATGTCATACAACTGCAGCGAGACCTTATCAAAGAGTATGCCACGTCCCCCCCCCGGAGTCCATGTCGGCGGAGGACAAACAGTTGTACTCTTCCTGAATGGCCACTCTTAGGTCTATCTCGCACACCTCTATGCGGCTACTGTCCCACGCCACGGAAGGAGCCGCTAGAGCTAGCGGAGCAGGCGTCGTTATGAGGCGACAGGCCTGGCTCCGCCATTGTGATTTCGCGGAACCCTTTAAGGCGTCTTTTGCTAATGCCCCTTTCGATGGTTCTGCCCTTTTTGGCAAAACCGTACGCGATACCTTGGTCCAAAGCGAGAAGGACGGGAAGACGTTGTCTGCCGTCGGAGTCCGCTTCTCTGCTCCCCAGAGGTCCTTTTCCAAGAACCAAAAGGGACAGAAGAAGATGTGGTTTCGGAAGTCTCAACAGCCCCATTTCGCTCCGGACCCCCAGTCCTTCCGCAGCAGAGGAGGACAGGGTGGATGCCGCCCTAGAGGCAGAGGGGGCCCGAGTAACTTTGGGTCCAGAGAACCGTTCTCTGACCGGCCCACGCAACAGCCCTGAAGGGTTACCCGACTGCTCCACTCTGGAGGCAGTCGGGGGGCGCTTCTCGAGGCACCTAGCAGCTTGGGAGTCCATCACGACCGACCGCTGGTTGCTTCGCATCCTATCCAGAGGTTACCAGATCCCTTTCTCCCATTTCCCTTGCAATCCCAGACACCTCTCCGACGTCCCACCCAAGCAGAGGGAGGCCGCAGCTGCGGAAATCCAGTGGCTGCTAGAAAAAAGAGCCATCCAGCACGTCCCCCCAGACCAGTACGGATCAGGCTTTTACTCCAAGGTTCTTCTTGGTGCCAAAAAAGATGGGGGACTTCAGACCGATCCTCGACCTATCCCTCTTGAACCTGTCAGTAACCAAGGAAACGTTCCGGATGGTTACTCTTCAATCCATTCTCCCCCTCCTGCGGGAGAACGACTGGATGTGCTCTATAGACCTCAAGGATGCGTACTACCACATCCTGATGGACAGGCGATCCAGGAGGTTTCTCCACTTCCGGCTATCAGCCAGCCATTACCAGTTTAGGGCCCTTCCCTTTGGTCTCACCACAGCCCCCAGGGTGTTCACCAAAGTCCTGTCGGTGATAGCGTCCCACCTGCGACTGCAGGGCATTCAGGTTTTCCCATACCTAGACTGGCTCCTGACCGCCCCCACAAGGCATCTACTCTATGCAGCCAGAAACTCCTTTCTTCACCTAGCGGCCCGGCTGGGGATTACTATCAACATAGAGAAATCTTCCCTTTCTCCAACTCAAACCATAGATTTCATCGGAGCAAGGTTGGACACAAACAGGTGTCTATCCCTCTTAATTCCAGACAGTGCGGACCTTAAGACTCATGTGCGGGCCATCCTCCTACCCCAGGCACCCCCAGCAAAATTGGTCCTGAGGGCTTTGGTTTCGATGGCGGCCACCATCAACCTATTGCCAATGGCGCGTCTGAACATGAGAGTCCTGCAATGGACTCACCAAGTTCAATGGTCTTTTCTGCAATTCCCTCTGTACCACCCTATTCCCCTCAGCAGGGTTTGCAAAGAGGCCCTCTTATGGTGGCTCCAATCCCCGGACCTCCAGAAGGGGTGCCCCTTTTCTATGTCCCCTCCCCCACGGTGACCACGGACGCCTCTCGCCTCGGGTGGGGGGGGGGGCATTGTGCGGGCAGTACAGTCCAAGGCATGTGGAATAGCACGGAGACCTCTCTGCATATAAATGTCCTAGAGATGAGGGTGGTGCTTTTGGCGTTGCAAGCACTACAGAGCCTTCTTCCCGTAGGAACGATTGCAATCCAGACTGACAACATGGCAGTAGTCTGGTACATCAACAAACAGGGAGGAACCAGGTCTTATCCCCTTTGTCGAGAGGCCATGAGAGTGTGGGAATGGGCGATTTCCACCAACCACTTTCTCATAGCGACGCACATTCCGGGACGGTCCAACATTCTAGCGGACAAGTTGAATCGCACCATCCTCACCATACGAGTGGTCTCTGAACCCAAATGTAGCGAAGCAGATATTCTCCACTTGGGGTCAACCTTGTTGCAATCTTTTTGCCTCTCCTTCAAATGCAAAATGCAACGACTACGTTCTAATTCCCCCACCCGGGGAATCCCCACGAGACACTCTGGTGCATGCTTGGCCCCCCGGTCTCCTTTATGCTTATCTTCCTCTTCCGCTGATGTTGAAGTTTCTTCAGAAAGCCAGTCGGTTGCAGAACAAGATAATCCTCATTGCCTCATTCTGGCCTCTCCAGGCTTGGTTCCCGTATCTTTGGTCTCACCTAGTGAATCCTCCCTGGATTCTGGATCCCATTCCGGATCTCATAACCCATCCATTGGATCTTTCGACCCCGAATCTGGACAACCTCAAGCTCACGGCTTGGTTGATCCAGTTCCAAGGTTAGCTAGGACTCCCGGTATCTCTTCCCAGGTCAAAGCTATTCTGGTGGCGGCGCATAAGCCATCCACCAGAAAGGTCTATGATAGCAAATGGAAACGTTTTTCTATTTGAGCGGAGCACAGAGATCTAGATCCTTTCACAGCTCCATTGCCTGCGGTGTTAGATTTCCTATCAGGACTCTTCGATCAGGGCGCCAGCTCCTCTACAGTCAAGGTTCAGTTGGCAGCCATCTCTCACGATCACGTAGGAAGCGACCTTGGACCGTTGATCTTCTCCAAGTTATGCAAGGCCATTCTGAAGGGTACCTTCTTACTCAGACCCCCGGTGAGGGAAGCAGTCCCTCCTTGGGACTTAACTTTGGTATTGCAGGCACTTGCAGCCCCTCCCTTTGAACCTGCAGCCTCAGTAGATCTAAAATTCTTATGGAAAACTGCCTTTCTTGTAGCTATCACCTCAGCCCAAAGGGTTTCCAAAATTCAAGCCCTTTGTGCAAAACCACTTTATTTGTCTTTCCACAAAGACAGAGTCTACCTCAGGACCAATCCCTTCTTTCTTCCAAAAATTGCATACGAATCGAATATTAATCAGTCCATCAACCTACCAGTTTTTTTTTCCCCAATTACCAAAACAAAGGGGAACATAAGTTACATCTGTTGGACCTGCACAGACAACTGCGCTTTTATTTACACAGAACAGCTGGTCATAGGCAATCAGATCAGCTGTTCATTTCCTTTGCCAAATTTAACTTGGGAAAGGCGGTCTCCAAAGTCACACTGTCCAGATGGATTTCTCAGTGTATTCTGTTGGCATATGAAAGTACTGGTCGGCCCGCACCTCTAGGAGTTCATGCCCACTCTACCCGGTCTGTCTCTACCTCAGCGGCCTTTCGTTCTAGACTCTCGTTGGATGATATCTGCTCAGCAGCAACATGGGCTTCGTCTCATACCTTCATTAATCTCTACAAGCTGGATATTGTCTCCAGAGGGAGAGCATCCTTTGGCTCTGCAGTGCTCCGGAACATCCTTCCTTGAGGACCATCCAAGATTTAGGTAGCTGGGGACTCTGTCCCATAGGTTGATGCACAAATGAAGTTAACTACTTCAGATTAAGAAGTTATGTACTCACCATAACATTCCATCTGAGTAGGTAAACTTCATTTGTCAGCAACCGACCCCCCCCCCCTCCCGTCCCCCTGACCTTCGGATATTCGAGATGTTACCTTCCTTACGGCAAGGGTATGTAGCTAATTTTGCAGGTGATTTTTGTATGCTTATCTAGCTGTGGGCAAACTCGATCTGAGGTCAGGTAGGGTTAGCAGGGGATTATGGGTAGGGGGAGGAGCTTGGAGCTCGGATCTATGCTGTTGGAAACTGCCGGCTCGGATCCGATATGGATCCGAAGACCCATAGGTTGCTGACAAATGAAGTTTACCTACTCAGATGGAACGTTATGGTGAGTACATAACTTCTTATTTTACTACACAAAGAAAGCACCTAAACAGACATACCCAAGGGTCAGCTTCCGGTGATTTCTCCTGTCCACCTGGTGAATCTGGGCATGCTGGAGCAATGCAGCAATTGCCTCATGTACACAGACAACCCTCTCCTCCTACCACCAAATACTACAACCTGCGAGAGATGCACTTACATAGCCAAACTGGAAGCAAAGCTCTCTCCAGCCAAGATTGTGCTAGACAGTCAAGAGGAGAAGGTTAACACCCACACATAACCTCAAACAACACATAGTCCTTCAAAACCCACACCACCAAAACTCACACATAGCAACGCAAAACTCACATATGCGGAGGCTCTTGCCCGAGCAACAAGGACCTCCGAAGCCGAAACGCAAACAAAACACCACCCCTAAACAGAAAAACACAAGAAAAGCATCACATAGCTCACACCAGTGTGCCACCCAACAACAACCCCTAAGGCAAGACAACGTACCCAACACTTTAGTCATAGGTGACTGTATAGTCAGGCGCACTGATGTCCCACTCACCAGGTTGAACAAGGAGAAAATTACAGTTAGTTGTCTGTTGGGTGCCAGGATCCGCCACATAACACATGCACTCAAGTCACTCCACAACAGGTACAAATATGACTCTGTCGTTGTCCATTTTGGAGTGAATGATTTGAGGCGTACCTCCCTGGACTACATGAAAAGAGACATGGAAGAGCTCTCTGATCATGTAGCCCAGGCAGGTCTGACCCTAGCCCTGAGTAGCATTCTGCCATCCCCTAGAATATCACAGTACAAGGACAAAATGATTGACTTCAATAATTGGCTAAGCTTCTGGTGTCATTCAAAGGGGATCCATTATCTATCTGCCTGGGACGACATGATCGACAAACCACGATGCTTTGCAAGAGATGGTTTCCACTTATCACCCCTAGGATTCAAGTTACTAGCTAAGGCTCTTGCAGCCCCTATAGTGCCTTTTTTAGACGAGGTTCAAAGGACAAAACTACCACCGTGACCGGTACAAGCAAGCAAAATCTGAAGGTAATGCCACTCAATGCTAGAAGTCTAAACCTCAAGATGCACTCTCTCTCGAGGCTCTCCTAAAAATGGAGAACATCAATATCTGTGCAGCAACTGAGACCTGGTTCAAAGCTCCAGAGAGCACCCCTGCACTAGCAGGCTACAACTCATACCACACTTTTCGGCCACCAAACCAGGACCGAAACACTAAAGGTGGAGGAGTGTCTATATTCACCATATTCCAAGGATATTCACACCTCCAGGCTGGTTGCCCAAAACAATGCATCTGAAATTCTCCAGGTGTAACTAACACCAGATAAAACTGCAATAAAAATTGTAGGTTGCTACAGACCCCACTCCATGCTCCAATATTCTCACTACACCTTTCTAAACGTACTGGAAAACATTAAGATACAACCAAACACCCTAATACTGGGTGAGTTCAACTACCCGGCCATTAACTGGGAAAACTACTCCTGTACCAACACCAATGGTTCTTGGAATTCATAAACTCCAGTGCCCTAGAGCAACTAATTCATAGTCCCATCAGGGATACCAATATTCTAGACCTGGTCATTACCAATATGGGAGATCAATGCTCCATACCAGTGGTCACCCTGTCATTGGTAAGATCAGACCATAAGCTAATCACCCTTGACATCCACATCCCACCTCCTTCCCCTTAAAGGAAACCTCCGTAAAAAAAACTTCTTTAAAGTCAACTTCATGCTTCTCAAGTCAGAAGCAACAAACTTCATGACACCCATGCAGATGAGAACTGGAAGTTTAATTGCTGTATCCTACACTAAGGTGCTGTACGAGCACATTTACTCGTGCATGGACAGAGCCATCCCAAATAGAACCAAGACACTGTCCTCTAAAAAAAAGGAAGTCAATCTGGTGGTCCCCTGCCATAAACAAGCTGTGCAACAGAAGGAAGAAACTGTTGCAGAAAAGAGGAAGAACTTAGGATTCAAAAAACTCCCTCACCAGCCTCAGTAGAAAACTGAGATCCCTCATAAAATCTTCCAAAGCTAGTTACGAAAACAAAATTGCAAAGATCCCAAAGACAACCACAAGGCATTCTATAGCTATGTCAAAATGGCAATACTCAGACCTGCTCTGAACTGCAGCAGAATGGCACTAGATATACTGATCCCAAGGATATTGCCAGTATCCTGGCAGATAGATTCAGTGCCAACTTCACCCCCACCCCCTAAAGGGCCCATCTCAATACCGAAAGAATGCCAAATTCCAGTAATCAAAGCCAGTCGGGTAACAACCGCACTCTTCAAAGCCAAGAAAACAGCATCCAAGAGACCAGACGACATCCTGAGCTGTGTACTGCATGAACTACAAAATGAGCTGGCACCTCACCTGTGTGTCATGTTTAATCATAGCCTCACCTCAGACTTCGTGCCCACAGAGTGGAGCACAGCTACAGTTATCCCACTCCACAAGGAGGGATCCACTTTGGATCCTGGGAACTACCATCCCATCAGGCTGAGCCTGATCTGCAAGGCCATGGAACGTATAAACAAAGAAATTGGCAACCTTCAAACACTGGACCCCACCCAGTTTGGATTCATGAAAGGCTGATCTTGCCTCCTGAACCTGATTGACTTCTTTGAAATGGTCTCCAGAGCAGTGGTCAAGGATAAGGTGATTCACACAGCCTACTTGGACCTCTCCAAGGCTTTTGACACTATTACCCACTCTGGAGTCATAGATAAACTTACTAAACTGGGCATTAATCCCTACGTCACTCGATGGGTTGCAAACTGGCTTACTGACAGAACACACAATGTAAAAGTAGACTACTCCAAATCCAGCTTCAGACAAGTGGTGTACCGCAGGGTTCTGTCCTGGGACCACTGTTGTTTGGCATCTACTTCTCTGAAGTGCAAGCCAACACTAAGGGACTCTGGCTTACAAAGTTCACAGATGACTGCTAGCTAGGAGCCATTATTGAATCCCCAAATTATATGGATATACTACAAAAGGGCCTTACCGAAACAGATGCCTGGTGCGAGAGCCATGGGCTCAAGCTAAATGCCAAGAAATGTATAGTTGTCCCCTTTGGGAAAAACCACGTACCTGTGAACTACCACATAGGTGGCAGTACACTAAACACCGAAAGTGTGCTAAGAGACCTAGGGGACACAGGTAGACAGTGGTCTCACCTTTGATAACCACATAGCCACAACAGTTAGAAAATCTTTTTACGTGGCGCAACTCATCACTGAGGGCTTTTCATCCAGAAAAAAGGAGGTAATTGTCCCTCTGTACTCATCCCTCATTAGACCTGTTATAGAATGCAGTGCCCCGTTTGGTATGTACCTCACAAGACATCTGCAACAGCTAGAAAGGCTGCAGAAATACCTCACAAAAAGAATCACAGGCCTAAAGCAGATGGGAATCACAGGCCTAAAGCAGATGCCTTATGCTGACCATCTAAAGAAACTCCAGCTGTACTCTGCTGCATATCACCTACTCAGAGGCAATCTCTGCCCAACATACAAGGCCATGTCAAACCCAGAGTTATTGGACATGCTACACTTAAAGAAATCCCAATTCCCTCCAAGCCACATGCTCCAAGGATTTTAACCTTGTCATCATGATGAATAGAACATGCTGGAGGGATAGGCTCCTGACCGAGACTCCCCATACTCTGGAATAGGCTTGCCCATACATGTCAGGCAGAGCGCCTCAATTGCCCTCTTCGAGAGAAACCTTGACGATTGAATGGGAGATGGGAAATTCACCCCAGGGATCACATCAGTAGCCCTGCTAGATGGGTCCAGGAAAGTAAATACTTGTGGGAAGCAATAACCAGGGAATCGTTATGGCTAGGCTTGTATAGGCCTAGGGCCAATGGCTTAGTTACCTACCTATTATCCCAGCCAGCATCAGAGTTAACAAAGGCTTCCTTGGGTCCCAGCTCTTCAGATCTTTGCCTAGGACAAGGTGTTTCCCATCTTTAGACCCGGTACCCTGTAGAGTGCCTTCCCCCTTCCTCAAATCACACTGGCACTGTAGGTCTCCATCTGTGGCTTCCTCTCATTCTAACAGAAAACTGACCGAGGCTGGTGTGGGACAGAATGATGAGGAATTTTCTCTCAACACAGATACAGATGGGTGTTCTTCCGGCTCCTACCCCTTCGGGTCAGAAAACCCATGATCTGATGTTGTTCATGTCTTCATTCATCACCACGGGGTCTTAGATCTGACATCAGATCTGAGCCGGCAAAATGTACAACAGACTGATCCAAGGCTCTGGCTCCTTCCTATGTCCTGCTACTCTGTAATCCCTAGATCTCTTTTGCCTCTCCTGCCCATCCGGCCAGGGGAACCTCTTCCCCTCCAGCTTCTTGTTCTTGCCCAACCCGTTTGGGTTTCAGGGACCAGGAAGTTTGTAGCCAGATTCCAATGAGGCAAGAGTATTCATCCTTTCTCATCCCTGCCAGGGTCCCTGGCTTATTTTGTTCCCTCACCTACAGAACAGAGTGAGCCCCATGCCTGAGCGGTCAATGCCAGCTCTGTGAGGGGTGGCTGGTACCATTCTTTCAGACTGATCCCTTTCTCTAGCCTCTTTGGCTTTCGATAGCTCCAGGCCACTATCATCTGAGAGTCGGGGGCAGTTTCCAGGCACGTTCCTCCCCTCAGGGGGACTTCACCCTCGAATGTGGGGGACAGGCCCGCTTCCAGCCCTTCGGCCTTCCAGGTGTAGAGTGGACCTTCTCCAGGTCTGGGGTTTCCTCTCCAACTCCTCCGTGTCCCTCCCGGCCCCTGTCTACCTTTGCTGGCAAGGCGCCTCATCCTGTCAACCTCATGATCAAGCCTTCAGGGGATTTCCTCCCTTCTAGGAGTCTGTCTCTTCCGAGTCCTCCCCAGACCCCCCTACAGAGGAGGTTCATCGTAAGCGAAAGTGCAAAAGGAGGCATCTGGACTCACCCGCAGAGTCCTTCACCAAGGACACAGACCTCGAGAAAATAGATGGCTCCCCCAGATCTCCTCAGGATGATGTCTCCTTTGGAGACATTCTGGAGCTCCTAAAGCAAAAGGGTGGATGGTCTCCTCAACCCCCATCTTCGGAGGAGTCCATATTTCTGAAGGCCTTAGGCATGGCTCGTCTACCTCCTGGGTGTCCCTCCTGCTGACGAGTTAGTCGACCTGATTGTCAGCAGGACCTGGAAGGAGCTGGCCACTGTGGATGTGTTCCAAAGAGGGCCGATAAATTCCTCGGCCCCCCCTGCGAGAACCGTTCCTTCTGGAGTAAAGGCATCCCAGTCAATACCATCGTGGTTGCTGCCGCCATGAAGAAGGAGCTAGCAGAGCAGAGCTGCATGGCCCATCACCTGAACAAGGATTCTCGGACAATAGACTGTTTTGGGAAGTGAGTGTACGCCTCAGCTGTCTTTGGATTGAGGGTGACTAACTGGCACATTTTATCTACCTCCAAAGGGATTTAGTTCAAGAGCCTTCTACCTCCCTTCCAGAGTTATTGCTGGTGGAGAACCTCAAGCAGGTATCTCCCAAGCTTGCCACTCTGACCTCCTTGTCTAATTCCTCGATGAGGCTAATCTCCAGTGCTGTGGAGGCTTCCTCTCAAGCAGCTGGCACGGGCATTGCGTTACAAAGTCATGCCTGGCTATGCTTGTGCAGGTTCATGGCACCCTTTAAAGTGTTGTGTACTAATGCCCCATTCAATGGTTCCACTCTCTTTGGACCTTCCATGAAGGACACTTTGACACGCAGGAAGGGAAGACTGTGTCTGCAGTAGGAATCAAGCTTTTGGTCCCCCAGAGGTCCTTCTCGAAGACCCAATGGGGAGCCAGAAGGATGATCCATAAGGCACAGTCTCCCTTTCAAGATGCTCAGGATGAATCCTCTTCCAGAGGTAGGGGTAGAGGTTTCAATAGACACCCTTCTTTGAGCAGCCTTTTCAGCGCTCCTGAAGTGTTGCCCAGCTGCTCTACCCTGGAGGCAGTCTGTGGTCGCATTTCCCTACACCCACTAGCCTGGACAAAAATCACTTCTGATCAGTGGGTGTTAAAGATAGTTTCCAAGAGCTACTTTATTTCCTTTTGAGAACCCCCTCTAGTCAAAAGTTATCTCCAAGATGTTCCACCCAGTCAGAGGGAGTTGGCCCTCAAAGATGAGCCATTCCAGAGGTCCCAGCAAGACAGAGGATCTGGCACTTACTCTTGCTTCTTTTTAGTGCCAAAAAAGACTGGGGGCCTATATCCTATTTTTGGATCTCAGGGAGTTCAAGCTTTCAGTCAATAAGTCAAAGTTCCAGATGGTCACTGCTCAGTCCATTCTGCCACTGTTACGCAGGGACAATTGGATATGCCCAGTAGATCACCAGGATGCCTACCATCACCTCAAGATGGATAGCCGTTCAGAAGACCTCTTTGCTTCTGGCTAGCGGCCAGTCATTATCAGTTCAGTGCCCTACCCGTCCGTCTCACCACAGCTCCCCGGATGTTTTCCAAATGCATGGCAGTGGTAGTGGCTCACCTGTGTCTGCAGGCATTCCAGATCTTTCTGTATTTTGACGATTGGCTCCTCATGGCACCTTCGAGATTGACTCAGATGATTAAATATCTTACCCTCCTTCAGCTGGTTATAACTGCCAACCTGCAAAATCAAACCTCATGTCCACACAATGGTTGGAGTTCATAGGTATTTAGTTGGACTCTGTGTCAGAGATTGCAACTCTGCCTTCGTGCAGAATTCAGTTGATATGGGACCAGGTCACTCAGATTTTGGACTTGGCTCACCTCCCATTCTTTTAGTTCTTTGGGCTTTCGATTCCATGGCCTTGGCCATTCTTCTGGTTCCTCAGGCCAGGTACCACATGCGGGTGTTTCAATGGACCTTAGCTGTCCAGTGGTCGGCCCTTCTTCATCCTCTGACCATAAAACTGATGCCTGTGTACAGATATCTCCTCCAGTGGTGGCTTTAGTCGCAGGATCTGTCTTTAGATAAGCCCTTTTCTCTCCTCTCGCTCATGGCCACTTTGACCATGGATGCTTCTCTCCTGGGCGGTGGAGGGGGCATTTTCGGTGGAAGACAGCCCAAGGCACGTGGTCCCCAGTAGATACCAAGTTGCATATAGACTTCCTAGAGATGAAGGCAGGTCTATTGTTGCAAACCTTCCAGGACTCCCACCCTTGAGGAATGATTGCAGTTCAGACAGGCATGTATGCTGTGTGGTATATCAACAAACAAGGGGGAACACGTTCTTACCCATTGTGCAGTGAGTGTGGGAATGGGTTGTGTCCTCAAGCCGCTTCTTTATTTCAGCAGACATACCTGGAGATTCCAATGTGTTGGCCGAAAGGCTCAGCATATCTGTCTTGAGTCCTCTCGAGTGGTCCCTCAGTCCTTCAGTGGCAAATCAGATTTTTGGTCAGTGGGGTCAGACATGCTGCGACCTTTTTGCCTCTCCAATCAACCAGAAGTGCATCAGGTATTTTGCCCTGATTCCCCCCCTCGGGGAGTCTCCAAAGGATGCTGTAGTCCACGAGGGGCCTCTGGGTCTCCTCTGCACTTACCCTCCTGTTCCTTTAATACCCAAGGTCCTACAGAACGCTCAGCAGCTGAGGACATGACATCTCTGATGTTCTTCGTGTTTTACTGTTGCAGTCATTACATTTGGGTTATCTGCTTGCAGGTAGCCCTCAGTTGGCCTGATTAACAAAGTCTTGGGTCCTGCGTCGGTTGCTGTCCCTTCTTCCATGATGTCAGGTATAAAACATGCAGCCGACACCATTACATCAGTCTTTCTTGCCGTGCGATGCCCGAAGCAGAAGCAGTTCGCAAGTGCCAGTCGGCCGACTCCTGAAATTTTCGTTTTAGAGTTTCACAACTGAAGTCTTCAACTAAAGCTAAGTACCCCCTTGGGGAAACATTTTCTTGCTCCTTACCGATGTCAGCCAAAGTTAATAATTGCATTACTTGTGGAAAGCAAATATCTCATAAAGATTTTAATTCATACTGTATTCCTTGCCTAGGCCCTGACCATGACGTACCTTGCTGTCGGTTTTGTGCTTTATTTAATCAGAGCACTATCAGTCGTCAGTATATTTTCGCCTCTAAATATTTCAGTTCTCGGTTTAATTATCCAGAAATGTCATACGTTAGCCATCCAACTACCGGGATTCCGAAAAAACGCAAAGATAAAGACAGAGACAGGCCGCCCAGGTCCAACACTGCCGACGACACTTCTCCTAAGCCATTCGCCAGTTCGCCGGTACTCAGTGAGGTGCTTTCGCAGCCCCTGATAATCGCTACTTCTGATTCGCAGGCCTCTACTGAGACCCATTCGAAGAACGGTGTGCCGCAAGATGCTTCAACTGTGGAACCCGCGGATGTCTCTACCTTGGATGGATCCAGAGCCGCTGTGCAGGCACCGGCTTCTGAGGGTGTATTCAGGCCTACGGACTTGCATTTTAAACCAACGCCTCCTTCCTTACTTATGCCTAAGTCTTGATCCATGCCTAAAAAAACGACGCCCAGGCCGCATGCTCAGGCCTCTTTGCCTAAAAAACAAATGATAAGAATGGCTGAAGATCTTATAACTCTAATCAGGGGAAGCCAACCTCCCCATTCTAAGAGGCCTAGGGCTGAAGTTGATTATGAATCTTCTGATCAGGGTTCTGTTGTTTCTGATTCTTCTGATGATCTGGATTTGCCCTTATCTAATTATGAAGATTCTTATGCAGAGGTCTCCATTCCCTCTGCTTCCCCTCCTGAGGATCTTTCTTTTGGGGAAACCTTAGATACTCTAAGGGAGCATTTCCACTGGGAAAGCCAGGATTTTTCTGATTGAAAAAGAGGCTTAGGGATTTCCTTCTCCTACCTCAGCATAGGCCTTTAGCTATTCCTCCTGTAGTAGACATTGTTGGTGCTTTTTTGGAGTCTAGTTTGGCCCCTGATTCCTTGCCTCCTCCTCCCAGAAAACCTGACAGATACTACCGGGTCCCTGAGTCCCACAAGTTCCTCTTTAAAAATCCTATTGCAGATCCAGAGACGATTTCACAGGGGCCAAAGGGCATTAAGGCTTCTACTGCTAAAAATCCTACTCTTTCTGATAGTCTCCAGGGCCCTGGATAGATGGGGTAAGAAGGTTTACACTTCTGCATCCTTGGCCATTAAGGCTTTAAACTGCCAATTTCATATGTTAAAGTATTAGCAACATGTTATTGGACTGCTTAAACAGAAAATGATGATTCCTGACTGTGTGGAAAATAAAGAATTACAGGATTTAATGCATTCTGCCGAACAAGTTGGAAAACATACTTTGCAATGTGGTTTTGATTCTTTAGAGGCCTCCTGCAGGGCTGCTGTTATTGGGTCTGTGATCAGAAGGCATGCTTGGCTTAAGGAGCAATCTTTGCCTGATCATGTTAAAGCTAAATTGTTGGATGATCCTGTAAATCCATGACTGCCTGTTTGGCAACTAGGCTGAGGAGGAAGTTCTTAAAAAGATGGAAGATGAAGCTAAATCTATGCAAACTCTTAAAAGATTTTTTACAAGTTCAGCCTCCTAGATTTAGTAGGCACTGGCCCTCTAAGAATTGGTCCTTTCCAGCTCCTCCCAGGTCTTCTCAAGCCATACCCAGACACAGCAAAAACCCCAGGTTTTAGTCCCAGGGGACACACACAACTGAGGAGTGGGGGGGGGGGGGGGGGGGGCATTCACTTCCAAATCTGGGAATAAGACTCCCTCCTATGGTAAACTGTCTCAATGACTTCTTTTTAAAATTTCAAAGCACATATTAACTGACTGCCCCTTTGGGGGGAAGGATTGCTCTTCATGCAAAGAACTGGGAACTCGTTACCCAGGACAAATGGGTTTTAAATATAGTGTCCCAGGGATACAGATTTCACTTCCACACAAAGCCACTACCAAGCGGGTGGCCGGACCTACCCCCCCAAATCAGCGGGCAGAGGCCCAAAAACAAGTACTTTCTCTCTTAAGCATGGGGGCTGTTCAACTGGTACTAGAAGCGGAAAAGGGACAAGTTTTCTACTCCAGACTTTTCCTGGTACCCAGAAAAGACAATTCATGGCGTCCTATCCTGGATCTGTCTACTCTAAACACCTTTTTGGAGATTCCAAAATTCAAGATGCTGACTCTTCAACAATTACTTCCTATGCTAGGCAAAGATGCCTGGTTGGTAACACTAGATTTAAAAGAAGCATACTTGCACAATCCCAATCAGGGAATCTTGCAGAAGATACCTACACTTCAAAGCAAGCTACACGCACTATCAGTTCTCTGCACTGCCCTTTGGCTTATCTACTGCGCCCAGGGTATTCACAAAGTGCCTAGCTCCAGTTATTGCATTTTGCAGGTAAAGAAATATTCAAATATACCCATACCTGAACGATTGTCTAATTCAGGCAGAAAGCCAGGACATACTTTTGAATCACCTGGCCTTTGTACAAAGGGTTCTAACTTGTCTGGGGTACACCATAAACAAAAATAAATCACACCTGGTACCCTGTCAACAAATTATATTCCTGGGAGCAAGCTTGAATACAACTTCCCAGATGGCTTACCTCATGCCAGAGAAACAAATTCATTTGACAACCTACTTCAAACAAGTGGCCACAAAAACCCTGCTATCTGCAAGACAAATACTGCAAGCCTTTGGGTTCATGGCCCCCTGCATTGTTCTAATTCCATATGCAAGACTGCATATGAGGAAACTACAGTGGTATCTAAAAAGCCTATGGTGTCAACATTCTCAAGACCTAGAAACAATGATTCCTGTCATACCTTGCCTATGCCTAGAGTTTCTTTGGTGGGCAGAGACCTGCCACCAAAACAAAGGACTACCTTTCACACCACCCCCTGCCACCCGAACCCTAACAGACGCATCAGACTATGCATAGGGGAGTTCACCTGGCAGGGACGTGCATTCAGGGCAAATGGAACCCAAGTCAAATGCACCTACATATCAATCAAAAAGAAATGTTAGCTGTACAGAATGCTCTGACAGACTTCAAGGACCACATTCTTCCAGGACAAGTAATGGTAAAGACAGACAACATCACTGTTATGTGGTACATAAACAAGCAGGGGGGTACACATTCTTACTCCCTCTGCAGACTAGCCACGGCATTGTGGAACACAGCCTTGACCTACCAAGTGCACCTCCAAGCTCAATTCCTGCCAGGAAAATTAAATACACTGGCAGGCGGACTAAGCAGAAACCTCATGGACCCACACGAGTGGAAACTGGAACCAAGGATTTTCAACATGTTGACAAGCAAATGGGGGAGCCCAGATATAGACCTGTTTGCCTCTCCCCAGAACTACCAATTGGACAAATTTTGCACAAGGACTCCACACAAACAAGCCTGGAAAGTGGATGCTCTGTCCTTCAGCTCGAAAAACCTATCAGTCTATGCCTTCCCCCTTCTGCCTCTGCTCTCGAAAGTACTACTAAAAATCAAACAGGACAAACCAAGGATGATTCTGATTGCTCCAGACTGGCCGCGCCAACACTGGTACCCCCTCCTGCGCAGTGTGTCACGGTTATCTCCATGGCACCTGCCCTCAGACTCCTTCCCTGCTGTTTCAGCAGGAGAGCCAGATTCTGCACCCTCAGCTTCTAACTTGCGCAGTGTGTCACGGTTATCTCCATGGCACCTGCCTCAGACTCCTTCCCTGCTGTCTCAGCAGGAGAGCCAGATTCTGCACCCTCAGCTTCTAACACTGAACCTTGCAGCCTGGCTAATTACTTAATCTCTCCTTTACCATCCCTCAGCAAACCTGTGATGGATTTTTTAGAGGCAAGGAGGCCTAGTACTAGAAAATATTATGCTGAAAAATGGAAAAGATTCTGTGCCTGGAACCAGTCTCAAGGGATGAGCACAGCAGCGCCCAATTTACTTCAGATTTTACAATATTTAACTGAGATGCTTCACAAGGGCCTGTCTTTCTCCTCCATGAAAATCCACGCCTCAGCCATTTCAGCTCATTATAACACAGAATCTCCCCTCTTCTCTCATTCACTGCTCAAGCAGTTCCTCAGAGGGGCCAAAAATTTGAGACCACCCAGGAGACCTCCAACCCCAGCCTGTGACCTTAACTTTGTCTTGGAGAAACTCACTCTACCTCCTTTCAAGCCAGCTGCTACTGCAGACTTAAAATTTCTTTCTTGGAAAACAGCTTTCCTTTTAGCAATCACTTCAGCTAGAAGGGTACCTGAATTACAGGCCCTTATGGCAGTGGAGCCTTTCATCATCTTTCATGGGGACAGGGTGTCCCTCAGAACCAATCCATCCTTCATGCCCAAGGTGGTATCCAGTGTGGCTCTTAATCAGTGCATTCATTTGCCAACCTTCTTTCCCAATCCACAGAATAAAGGGGAATGGATACTGCATTCCTTAGATGTGCACAGACTACTTAGATTCTATTTGGACAGGACTAAATCTCAAAGGAAATCTGAACAACTGCTGGTGGCATTTGCTGCAGGGGCAGAGGGGAAGGCTATTTCAAAACAAACCATTTCTAAATGGATAAGCCATTGCATTCATTTCTGCTATATAAGCACCATGGAAAACCTATGGGGATCAGACCTCATTCTACCAGGGCTGCATCTTACCTCTACAGCCTTTCTCAGAGGCGTCCCTACAAGGGACATCCTAGAAGCTGCTACCTGGAGTTCTGTACATACTTTCACCAAGCATTTATCATTTGCCAATTTTCTCTAAATCCAGAGCTGGCTTTGCCACTGCAGTCTTGCAGGGCCTTATAGCTGTCCCTAATGCTATCTAAATTCCTCCTCCCAACCATAGCTTTGGGAGTCTACCCAAATGTAATGACTGCTACAGTGAAACACGAAGAACATAGTAAAGTTGTGTACACTTACCATAAATGTAGATGTTCAAATGTATTCACTGTTACAGTCCTAGTTACCCTCCCTCCAGCCCCTAACTTCTTTTGACTATACCTCTTCTTTTCTTTACTATGCTTAAAAGCCTTTTTGGTGTATTTGCTTTTTTGTTGGAGGTATATCTTTGTACTTTTAAATTTAATTGCTCCCCATTAGGGGGGCACCTGACATCTGGGGCAAGAAAAACTGATGTAACGGCGTCGGCTGCATGTTTTATACCCCTGACATCATGGAAGAAGGGACAGCAACTGACACAGGACCCAAGACTTTGTTAATCAGGCCAACTGAGGGCTACCTGCAAGGAGATAACCCAATTGTAATGACTGCAACAGTGAATATACTCTAACATCTACATTTATGGTAAGTGTACACAACTGTACTATCCTCATTGCCCCTTTCTGGCCTTGTCAACTGTGGTTCCCCTTCATCAGGTCTCATCTGAAGTATCCACCATGGATACTGGATCCCCATCAGGATCTGATTTCCCACCCGTCAGGGCTCCCCTTCCACATCTTTGGATCCTTTGCCTAACAGCTTGGTTTCTCCAGTTCCAGTGATAATTAAACAGTCCAGGCTAGTGTCCCCCATCAACCGCATCATTTTGGTCTCTCAAAAACCTTCAAGGAAATGTGTACAGCAGTAAATAAATTAGATTTTCCATTTGGGCCAGGAGCAGGAATCAGGATCCTTTTTCTGCCGTGGTCCCTGATATACGTTTGTTTTTGCCCTCCCTTTTTTCAGGGGGAGTAATTTTTTCCACTATTAAGCTTCATTTGGCTGCAATTTCTAATTTTCACAAGAGCTTCAAGCCCACCTTTTCATCGAGGCTTTGTTAGGCATTTATAAAAGAGGTGTTCCTTGTTCGTCCTCCAATTAAGGACCCTTCACCTCGATGGAACCTCACATTGGTTCTGCAGTCTGAGTAGGATCCCTTTTGAACCTGCCATTTCCTGTGATCTTAAGTTTCTGTCTTGGAAAATGCCTTTTCTGATCGCTATCTCTTCCACTCGGGGGGGGGGGGTGTGTGTCTGAATTGCAAGCTCTTTCCATTACTCCTCCTCCTCCTGACCTTTCGTATCTTTGAGAGTAAATCCTTCGTTTTTACCCAGAGTTGCTTCCGAATTGACCCTTAATCAATGCAGTCAGCTTCCAGTGTTTTTACGTAATTACTCCCAGTAGGGGGGATATATCTTTTATACCTTGGATGTTCAGAGACAGCTTCAGTTTACTTACATAGGACTAAGGAATTTCGTAAGTCAGAACAACTTTTTGTAACCTTCTCTGAGAACAGGCATGGCCTTCTAGTCCCCAAGGTCACTATTTCCAAGTGAATTTCTAGCTGTATCTCTATGATCTACAATCTGAATCAACTGGAGATTCCGGGTCATGTTAGAACCCTTTCTACTAGGTCTGTGACCACTTTTTCAGCCTTTGTAGCAAGGCTTTCTATTGTTATGTGCTGCTGCTACTTGGTCTAATCCTCACACCTTCGTATCCCATTACAAACTAGATTTAGTTTCCAGAAGAGCTTCCTTTGGCTCCACAGTGCTTTGGCATGTCCTTCCTTAAGGCCTCCCAGGATGTTTGGTAGCTGGGGACTCTGAACCTGTGGTGATGAATGAAGACATGGATAACATCAGATAAGGAGTTATGTACTTACCATAACTTGGCATCTGTGTTATCCTATGTCTTCATTCATCACATTTCCCACCCGTCATCCCCCTCCTGATGGAGTAGTCGAGGGAGTTAGTGGGTTTCTCTCTACCTTGGTAGGAATAGCTCAGGAGTATGGTGGCAAACTCGACCTGGTGATTACAGTGAAGCTGGCATTATGGGAGTGGGAGGAGCCCGAGCCTTGGATCAGTCTGTTGTGTGTTTTGCCAGCTTGGATTCGATGTTTGATCCTAGACCCTGTGGTGATGAATGAAGACACTGGATAACACAGATGCCAAGTTATGGTAAGTACATAACTTTTTTTCTACTCCTTCAGCAATATCAATTCCTACAATCCGACCTATAATTTTGGAGCCCGTAGATCTGAGCCTTCTGTGTCAGTCTGGTTTGGATCTGAAGTTGTTGGTGTCTTCAGCTCCGAAGCTATCTCTGAGTATACTGACTCTGTTTTCGGAGCCAGATGACTCTCTGAGCTGAAGGGTCCCTGTCAGAACTGAGGCACTAGAGTTGACTCTGAAGTTTTCAGACCTGTCTTTTCACTTGCCATATGGCATTGGATGGCTTGGCTCCGACATCCTCTTTGGCTGGACTGCTTTGGGGCAGGTGGAGCCGATGGAGCAGAAGCGTGGATTCTCAGCCCTATTGGCTTCCTTCTACCCGGAGCACTCTGCCTTGAGATCTGCTCTGGCAGGATGGACGGATCCTATCTCGTTGGATTTTCCCTCTGGCTCCTGTGTGTCTTCGTTTTGAGCCCCATCATTGTATGCCACAGGGACAGCCATCCAAAGTCTCCAAGTTATTCAGCAGGTTATTTCCATCTCTTCTGACACTTCTCTGAAGCACCCCACTGAAGAAGCCCCTAGGAAGAGGAAGTGCAAGAGGAGGCACTTAGACTCCCCTCAGGAGTCAGTCACAGAAGATACTGATTTTCATGAAGGGAAAGGGTCCCTAAGATCACCATCCAAAGATGTCTCTTTTGAAGACATCCTTGAAATCCTTAAGCACGGGGGTAGTTTTTCATCCAATAACCTTTCTCCAGAGGAATCTGTATTCCTGTATGCCTTTGGAGCTGGCCCATCTACCTCCTGGGTAACTCTGCCCACTGATGAACGCATTGACTCTTTAGACTGGTGTGGATGGAGCCTGACACAGATGAGTCAATCCCCAAAATTTCTGGATCAGATTCTGGCACCAACTGTAAGAAGGGAATTTTTGAGCAAGGCAGTGCCCATTGATGCTATGGTTATGATGGCTGACACAAAGAAGTAACTTGCTGAGCAGATTTCCTCTGTCCATCCCTCTAACAGGGAGTCTAGGGCATTGGACAGATTTGGGAAGTGTGTATATGCATCAGCTAATTTTGTCCTCGGGCAATTTAATTACACGGAAAACTTTACAAGATTACAAAGGGACTTGATAGAACTTCAAATTCCCTTTTGGGGACCACTACTGCTGAGACTCTGACTTCTGTGGCCTTACAGTTGGCTACTGTACAATCTATTCTAATTCATCCATGAGGCTCATCTCTCATGCAGCTGAAGGGACCTCAAGGGCGTCCGGTTCAGGCATTTCTATCAGAAGGTATGCCTGGATGAGCTTGTGTGATTTTGCAGAACCCTTCAAGTCCTCATTTGTTAGTGCACCTTTTGATGGCAGTTTGTTTGGCCGTAAAGTGAAGGACACGCACTCCACGTGTGAAAAAGATGGAAAGACACTCCCTGCAGTGGGTATACATTCTTCAACCCTTCAAAGAACCTTGTTGAAGAATTGAGTGGTCGAAGGAAGTGATTCAGAAAATCCAGGGTCCTTTCCAAAATACACATGGAGATGGTTTCCCCAGGGACAGAGGTGGGAGCTCGAATGGAAGACACCACCCATGCAGAAGACTCACACAGAAGCAGGGGTCTAGAGAGTCCTTTTCTGACAGACCCTACCTGCGATCCTGAAAGGAGGCAGTTGGTGTCAATTATCCATGCACCAGAGAGCCTGGCTAGATATCACAAAAGATGTGTGGGTGCAAATGATCATTTCCATAGGTTATGTAATTCCCTTTTCCCTTTCACATCCATCTATATGCAAATTTCCCAATGTTCCAGCCAATCAGATGAATGCAGCACTAAAAATAACAAAAGCTGCTAGAGAGAGAGTCATCCAAGAGGTCCCACCAGACCAGATAGAATCTGGAACTTACTCCAGGTTCTTTTTTAGTGCCAAAGAAAACAGAGGACTGGAGACCGTTTGGATCTCAGCAGCCTGAACAAATCATTTCGGGTCACAAAGTTCCAGATTGTCATGGTTCAGTCCAGTCTGCTCTTTTTGTGCAAGGACGACTGGATGTGCTCAGTAGACCTTCAGGATATATACTTTCACATAAAAATGAACAGACAGGCTAGAAGATATCTACATTCTGGCTGAGAGCCTGTCATTAAACAACACCAACGTTGAGCAGCAAAACAACCTTTATAGCAACACAAAGCTTTCAGGTATTACACCCTTTCTCAATGTTTACTTATTAAGCATTGAGAAAGGGTGTAATACCTGAAAGCTTTGTGTTGCTATAAAGGTCGTTTTTCTGCTCAACATTGGTGTTGTTTATTGGAATTAATATCACAGCGTTTTGTGTTTGGTTTTGAGAGCCTGTCATTGCCAATTCAGAGCACATCCGTTTGGCCTCACCACAACCCTCACGGTGTTCACCAAATATGTGGCAGTGGTAGCAGCTCACTGCATACTGCAGAGATTCCAAGTGTTTCCATACCTGGATGACTGGCTCATTGCCACCCCAACCAGACATCTACTAATAAGAGCTCGAGATCAGATACTCCAGCCTTCCTCCTATCTGGGTATAACTATAAAATCTGATGTCTCTTTCATTCCTCTTCAGAGCTGGGTTACAGATCCAACTGTCTGATCCGATTCCGGTGCACATTCCTTATGTGTGTATTGCCTTGGACCGAAACATCTGCAGTCGGCTTGCTGTAGCCGTGAGAGCTTTAACCCCAGGGCTATCGTCGACCACAGAAGTAAGTTAATTATGAAGGGTCTCTTGCCTGCTTTCAGTTCCTCTCCAGCAGTTCAACCCCCCCCCCCAAAAAGTGTGTGGCAGGGTCTTCTGAGGCCAAGAAGTGCCCTTATAAGTCCTCGAGCACATCTTTGGAGCCACCCTCCAAAGTTCCGAGGCCTTCGGATTTGACAGCCTCTGATCCTAGGCCCACATTCAGTCTGGTGGATCCATCCGGTAGTTATCTCCTTTCCAGTTCTCCTGAAGCTGCTCCTTCTATGTTGGATCATAAGAACAGAGATCTGACAGTTAAGGGTCCTACTTTAGTGTTAGGCATAGAGTCTGCTCCTTCTCTCGAGCTGCAGTAGACCCCTGTGAGACACTCCAGGCCCCCTTCAGTGGCTTTGTCTGGGTCTCTGAGCATTTCACAGGCCAGCGTGGACAGGATGATCAGGAAGATCCTAAAGACTCAGATCCAGTTGGGGGTCTTCGTGCCATCCCCTCTGGGTTCTGCTAGTGTTTCCCTCCAAGTTCAGTCCCCTTCTCTGATCCGTCCCTCTGTATCGGAGTCTCAGGACCGTAGTCAACCGAGAGAGCTGGGGTGAATGAGGAGCCTTCCATCCTCCACTCCGACCATTGCCCTGACTTCTGTGCTCCTTTGTCGTCTGATCGCAGCAAGTCTCTGATCCAGGATGTTCCTGTTGGATCCAGCGGTGAGGGGTTTAGCTCCAACATAGTCTGAGCCATCTTTTTCCTTCAGTGCTGGACAGTTCGGGTCCAATTCTACCTGGAATCCAGGGCTCAGGGATTCCTGTCCTCTCCTTCAGTAGCTTCGCCTCCTGTGGAACTGGGGATGGATTCACTGGGTCCCTCAGTATTCCACATTGTGGAAAGGGCCTTCTGTTGCAATAGGGATCAGGCGTCTTTGATATATGAGCCTCCCAGTCGACTTCCCCTTGGATCAGAGATTTGAGTCTATCATACCTCTCCACAGTCAGCCTGTCCTGACTAGCCTTCAAACCCTCCTCTTCCGAGACTGCCCTTGAGCATCCTACAGAAGCGATCCCTCATAAGAGGACGTGCAAACGGAAGCACATTGACTCCCCTTTGGAGTCTGTCACAAAGAGACAGGTTTCAATGAAGGGGAAGGATCCCCCAGATCACCACTGGAGGACATCTCCTTTGGAGACATTTTAGAGATCCTGAGGCAAAGAGGTGGTTGGTCAGCCCAGCCTCCATCTTTGGAGGAGTCTGTGTTTTTTGGAGTCTTTCAGGATGGGCCCATCTACATCCTGGGTCATCCCACATAGCGGTTGAGCTCATGGATTTGGTATCCAGCTGGGCCTGGAAGGAGCTGGATACTCTCAAAATGATTCTCAAATATCCAGACACATTTTTATCACCCGCTAAGGACAGACCATATTGAACCAAGGGTACTCCAATTGATGCCATGGTTGTGGCAGCAGCTACCAAAAAGCAGCTAGTCAAACAGAGCTCCACTGTCCATCTGCCGAACAGGGGAGTCCAGAGCAATGGACAGGTTTGGTAAGCACATTTATACTTCAGCCACTTTCTCTGAGAGCATTAAAACTACCTGGCACACTTTACTCAATTGCAGAAGGAACTTTTACTCAATTGCAGAAGGAACTGGTGAAAGAACTGTCAGACTCTCTGGCAGAGATAATGTCAGTGGAGGACTTCAAGGAGGTCTCCCCTCGACTGACTACTCTTTCATCTTTGTCCAATACTTCCATGAGGCTGATCTCCCATTCCACAGAGGGCAGCAGGTTCGGGCATTGCTGTTTAGCAACATATCTAGATGAGGCTTTGTAATTTTGTGGAACCTTTTAAGGCATCCATTGTCAATGCCCCATTTGATGGATCCTCCCTTTTCGGTCCATCGGTCAAAGCGACCGTAACCTGCAGTGAGAAAGAAGGGAAAACCTTATCTGCTGTCGGGGTTAAGTTTTCAGCTCAGTACACCTTTTCTAGAAACCAGAGCAGAGGAATGAGAGCCTGGTTCCAAAAGTCTCTGGTCTTCCCAGGATCAATGCAGGGGATCCCTCCTCGAGAGGCAGAGGAGGAGGTTTCAGTGGGAGATGCTGCCCCAGGGGCAGAGGGGGGTCTGCAGAATCAGGGATTCAGGGAACCTTTCTGTGATGGACTATCGGCGTTCCTGAAGCGCTGCATGACTGCTCAACTTTGGAGGCAGTCTTGGGTCATTTTTCTCTGCACCCTACTTCCTGGACCAATATAACTCAAAACAAATGGGTGCTAAAATTATATCCAGAGGCTCTTTTATTCCGTTTCTCTTTCCTCCTCCAGAAAGGTTAGAGACACTCCCTGATGTTCCATCCAGTCAGAGGGCATTTGCAGTATCAGAAATTCTAAACCTACTGCAAAAAAAAAAGTCATCAATGGGTCCTGACCTAAAATTGCTCATAAAAAAGGCAAATTTCTGAATGGTGACTTCTGTCCATTCTATCGCTGCTGCAGAAGGATTATTGCACGTGCTCAGTGGACTTAAAGAACACGTACTGTCGCATCAAAATAGACACAGTCCAGAAGTCATCTGCAGTTCCGGCTGGGAGGCCGTCATTTTCAATTCAGAGCTTTGTCTTTTGGACTCCACAGCCCCCAGGGTGTTTACCAAATGTATGGCAGTAGTCGCAGTTCACTTGAGACTGCAAGGATTCTGGGTGTTTCCTTGTGTGGATGACTGGCTCTTCACTTCCCCAACTAGGCATAAACTACTCCAGGCTAGGGATTTTTTCTTCAACCTTACCAGCCATGTGGGTATCAGCATAAATCTGGCAGAGTCAAACCCATCCCCTGTTCAGAGTTTGGAATGTATTGGAGCTACAGTGAACCAGATTGTGGCTCTACCTACTCATCGTGTTCAGACCTTGAGAGACCATGTTCAAGCTGTCGTAGACCAGTCTTCCACACCAGCAAGGATAATACTTCAGGCTCCTTGATCTGTGGTGGTTGCCATTCCTTTAGTTACTCTAGCAAGGTGAGTATTTCAGTAGACCCTGGGTGCTCAGTGGTCTCTTCTCTACCAGCCTCTATCTTGTTCCTACCAGACTGACTTCAGTTTCCAGAAAACATTTTCAGTGGTGGTTGCTGTTGAACAACCTAACGATAGGCAGACCTTCCTCCTTTCTTCCCCCTCAGCCAAGGTGACCATGGATGCTTCCCAGTTTGGGGGGGGGGGCATTTAAAGGGAAAGATGGTTCAAGGCACGTGGTCGCACACAGAGACCAGATCACACAGAAATGTCAGTGGTGTGTGGTACATCAACAAACAAGTGGGAACCAGCTCTTACCGGCTGTGCAGAGAGACCCATGAGGGTTTTGGAATGGGTGATGTCTTCGGACCGTTTTCTGCTTGCAACTAGCATACCGGGGAAATCTAATGTCCTGGCAGACAAGCTCAGCAGGTCCATTCTATGACCACTTATGAGTGATCCCTCAATCAATCTGTATCAACTTGATCTTCACCCATTTGGACCAGCCTTGCTGTGACCTATTTTCATCTCCCCGAACAACAAATGCAGCAACTACTTCACTCTGATCACCCCTCTGGGGGAGTCCCTGAGGGATGCTCTGGTTCACCATCCCCCCCCCTCCACCGTCTTCTCTACGCTTATCTCCCACTTCTTTTTATCTCAGTTTCTAAAGAAAGCAGAGCGTCTGAAGTCCTTGGTAAAACTCATTTTCCCCACTGGCCTCATCAGATTTGGTTCTCCTTCCTTTGGTCTCACCTGAAATATCCTCCATGGATTCTGGTACCCAAACAGGACCTCCAGCTTCACCCAATAGAGGGTTTTCGCACCAATCTGATATCCCTCAAATTGACCACCTGGTTTCTCCACTTCCAGTGATCGAAAGTTCGGGCTTGCTTCCCCTATCTGAGGCATTATTTTAGCCTCCCAGAATCCGGTTACCAAGAAAGTCTATTGAAGTAAATGGGAGAGATTTGTTTTCTGGGCCTCTAAAGAGGACATTGACCCTTTTCAATTCTGATTTTGGCTCTCCTCCTCTTCCTTGCGTTTCTTTTCAAAGGGTCCATCTTCTCCACCATCAAACATCAATTGGCAGCGACCTGTAACTTTCATTCTGGCAATATTTTCAATTCCCCTTCAACTTCTAAATTGTGCAAGTCCTTCTTGAAAGGGATCCTCCCTGTAAGGCCTCCAGTAAAAGCTCCTTCCCTGCCATGGGATCTTACTGTGGTCGTATAAGGCTTAACTCAAACCCTTTCAACCTGCTGGTGGTTATGACTTAGTTTCTTTCATGGAAGACCATTTTTCTCATTGCCATCACCTCAGCAAAGAATCTGAGATTCAGGCCTTGTCTTCTAAGTCCCCTTACATTATTTTCCACAAGGATAGTATGTCCCTTCATATGAATCCCTCTTTCATGCCCAAGGTAGCCACAGACTCCAATCTCAACCAGACCATTTAACTACCAGTCGTCTTCCCAAATTTCTCTAATGAGGGCAAACCTGTATTATACCTGCGTAATGTTCAGAGGCAGATATGCTTTTATCTGCACAGGACAAAACCTTTTGGAAAATCAGAAAGGTTATTTGTGTCCTACTCTCATAGCCATTTAGGTCAGGCAGTTTCTAGGATTACTCTCGCTAAATGGATAATGGACTGTATTACCTTGATTTATACCAAGAATTGATTACAACTACCTCGTCCTCCTAAGGCCCACTCTACGACATCTATGTCCATCTCATCTGCCTTTTCTTCCAGGGCATCTTTAGATAATATCTGTGCTGATGCCACTTGATCAAAGGCATGCACCTTTGTCCTGCATTATAAATTAGACATTGTTTCCTGGAGCAGGGCTTCCTTTGGTTCGGCAGTGCTCCAGCATATCTTTCCTTGAGACCACCCAGAAACTGTATAGCTGGGGACTCTACCCAACAGTGAGAGGAATGAGAGCAATAACAGGTTTTATTAGTTAAGTAGTTACCATAACTTGGTATCAGAGTTGTCTTCTTTCATTCCTTCTCACCTACCCTTCCTGTCATCCCCTACCCAGTGCTCTAGAAGACCTGGAGAGAACTTTTAGGAACTGTTCCTGTTTTTGTGCCTCTGGTTCTTAATGTATACTCCTTGCTTTCCTTTTTTCTGCTCTTCCATCTGATGGGGCAGCAAACTTGAGCTGAGGGAGTTAGAGGACTGTTGGTTGGAGCTCAAGGCCTGGATCCTAGTCTGAAAAAATGAGGCTGAGTTGTATCTGAGGGTCAGATCCATAACCCAGCCGTGAGGAGAAATGAAAGACGACAACACAGATATCAAGTTATGCCAAGTACTTAACTAATAATGGCAATAAATCTCAGTTAAAACCATCTGAAACATTGGAATTCACAGGAGCAAATTTCAACACGGTTTCGGTGACAGCTTCTCTTCCTTCTCAAGAGTAGTCAGATTTCAAGTTAGAAAAATAATTCACAGTACCAGAATCTCAACCCGATTGTTTCTCCAAGCCTTGGGATCAGTGTTGGCAGCTATAGTCCTAGTTCCTCTAGCAAGATTTTACATGAGAATGTTTCAGTGGATGTTGGCAACACTGGTTTATTCTTTACCGACACTTGTCAGCCCAGATAAGAATCACTCACACATGCAGGAAATACCTTTGGTGATAGATTCGATCAGATCAGGTTTTACAAGGTCATCCTTTCATTCTTCCTCAGCCCAATGTCATACGGACAACAGGATGCTTCCCAGATTTGTGGAGAGGGGTGGCACTTCCTGGGGAAAACCGTCCAAGCCACTTGGTCCTCCGACGAGGTCAGCATGCATCTCTGTCCTGGAAATGTGAGTAGTTTTCTTAGCGTTGTAGGTCTTCCAAGTCATGCTCCCCCTTTTGGGACCATTGCAATTCATACAGGCAATATGTCAGTGGTTTGGAACATCAACAAACAAGGAGGAACCAGGTCTTATCCCCTTGTGTCGAGAAGCCCTCAGAGTGTGGCAGTGGGCAGTCTCATCCAAACATTTTCTGATAGCACACAACCAGCTGAAGACTGCATCTCGACCACCAATAGATGTCACAGTGTAAAAATAGAAAAAGGTTTATTTGAATAAAGCGCTTTTCATCCCACACAACTGTAGGACGACTTCAGATAAAAACAACTTACAGTTGTTGTTTTTATCTGAACAAGTCCCACAATTGTGTAGGACGAAAAGTGCTTTATTCAAATAAACCTTTTTCTATTTTTACACTGTGACCACGTTTATTGGTGGTCGAGACACAGTCTTCACCTGTTTGTGTAGTTTCCTAGTTTGTATTTGTCTTCTGTGACACTCAGATTTTCTGATGGCAACAAACATTCCAGAGAAGTCCAGCATGATAGCAGGCAAATTGAGCAGGTCCAGTCAACTACTCACAAGTGATTTCTCAACATTAAGATGGAAGGAAAGGATTTTTTGCCAATGGGACCAGTCTTGTTGCAATCTCTCTGCACCTCCCCTAAACAAGTGTAGCAGGTTCTTTTCCCTAATCCCCCAACCTGGGAATCACCGAGAGATGCTCTACTACACAATTGGTCCCATGGTCTCCTCTGTGTGCTATCCTCCAACTCTGTTGATCCCCAAATTTCTGCAGAAAGCTTTCCGGTTTAAGAACAAGGTCATCCTCCTTTCTCTTTTCGGCACATTTGGTTTCCCTTTCTTTTGGCTCATCTAATTTACCCACCTTGGATTCTGTATCCAATTCCTGATCTCCTGTCTCACCTGACGGACATGGTTCACCTGGATATCTCAAACCTAAAGCTTGACAGCATGGCTTCTCCACTTTCTTACTAGCCAGACAACCTATGCTCTCGTCCTGTCTTTCATGTACTCTTATCTTTCTGTAAATAAAGCTTCTACAAGAAAACATTACAGAAGAAAATAGAAGAGGTTTGTTTTTTGAGCATGTCAGAAATATATTGACCCTTTTTCAGCCCCTGTTCAAGGTGACCTTGAATTTTTAGCAACTATTTTCAATGAAGGAGCTAGCTCCTCTACCATTAGTGTTCAGTTAGCAGCTATCTCTAATTTTCACATTGGACTTAAGAATTCTACCCTGGCTTCATCTAAACTTTGTAAAGCTTTTTTGAGTGGTACCTTTCTTTTGAAACCTCCTTATAAAGTTCCACCTCCTCCGTGGGATTTAAATTTGATACTGCAGTCTCTAATTCATTTCCCTTTTGAACCCGCAGCAAAATGTGATCTAAAATTTCTGACCTGGAAGACTCTTTGCTAGCCATCATCTCTGCTAGAAGGGTTTCAGAACTTCAAGCATCATCTTCTTAATCTCCTTATTTGATTTTTCACAGGGATAGAGAGAGAGAGTACAAACCAATCATTTTCTTTCCTCAGGTGGTGTCAGAATCTAACATCAACCAATCCATTAATCTGCCAGATGTTCATCGTGTTTCACTGTTGCAGTCATTACACTTGGGTTATCCTGCTGGCAGGCTACCGGCAGTCGGCCTGAATTCCAAAGTCCTGGTCCAGCGTCGGTTGCTGTCTCCTCTTCCCTGACGTCAGTGCGCCAGGGGTATATAAGATGCAGTCAACACCGTTTTCTTCAGTCTTTCTTGCCGCGCGGTGCCCGAAGCAAAAGCAGTTCGCAAGTCCTGGTCGGCCGTCTCCTGAGATTTTCGAAATTGAATTTCAGAACCGAAGTCTTCAGTAAAGCTAAGTACCCCATTGGGGAAACTTTTTCTTGCTCCAGACCGATGTCAGTAAAAGTTAACAATTGTATTTCTTGTAGGAAGCAAATTACCTGATAAGGATTTTCACTCTTAGTGTATTCCTTGCCTAGGCCCTGACCACGACGTTGCTAGTTGTCGGTTTTGTGCTAGATTCAACCAACGCACTATTAAGCATCGGTTTGGTTTTGCTTTACATTACTTTGGCCGAAGGTTTAACTACATAAGGCCGTCGGAACAACCGACCGGAATTCATAAGAAATGCAAAGACAAAGAAAAGGACAGACATCCGAGGTCCAAAACCGACGACAAAGCCTCTTCTAGGCCATTTGCCGGTTCTCAGTGAGGCGCTTTCACAGCCCCTGACACCCGCTACCTCAGAGCCACTGGCCGCCTCTGACTCCCACGTGGAGACAACTAGGCCTCTGGAAACTCAAGGTATTGGGCCTATGGAAACTATTCCCTCAGATGGGTCTGGAGCCGCTGAGCAGGCATCGGCTTCTGAGGGTGTTTTCAGACCTACACAGCTTACTATCACGTCCAGTTCAGCCATGGCAAAGTCTAAAACACCATTAAAGACAAAGAAACAAGTACAGCATTCTCCTGGACAGTCATCCATGCCAAAGAAACAGATGCTTAAAATGGCCGAGGACCTAATTACTTTGATCAGGGGTTACCATCCCCCTCCCGATAAAAGGCCTAGGCAAGACACTGACTATGACTCCGCTGACCAGGTTTCTGTTTCCTCTGATTCCTCTTCAGAACAGGGATATTCTCTTCCTCCCTATGAGGACTCTGACGCTGAAGAATCTATCCCTTCAGCCTCTCCTCCTGAGGATTACTCTTTTGGGGAAACCTTGCACACCATGAGGGAGTATTTCCATTGGGAGAGCCAGGATTATTCAGAATTCAAGAAAAGGCTCAGAGACTTTCTTTTACTGCCTCAGCACAGGCCCCTTGCTATCCCCCCTGTACTAGATATTGTTGATGTTTTTTTCTGAATCCAGTTTGTCTCCTGATTCTTTACCCCCTGCACCAGTCAAGCCAGATAGGTACTACAGGGTCCCAGACTCTCCTAAATTTCTTTAAGAACCCTGCTGCTGACCCAGAAACAATTTCTCAGGGTCCCAAAGGGGTCAAGACTTCCCCTGCAAAAAACCCTGTTCCCTCTGATAGGGATTCTAGAGCACTGGATAGATGGGGGAAAAAGTTTACACCTCTGCTACTTTAGCTGTAAGGGCTTTAAACTGCCAGTTTCACATGCTTAAATATCAACAATACCTAATGTCTTTGCTAAAACAGAAAATGCTTACAAGCTCAGAATGTCCTGACAGTAAGGAAATGCAGGATGTATTGCATGCAGCTGAACAAGTGGGAAAGCATACTTTGCAATGTGGTTTTGATTCTTTAGAGGCTTCTTGCAGAGCCACAGTTACAGGTTCTGTCATTCAAATGCATGCTTGGCTAAAAGAACAAAGTTTACCTGATCATGTTAAAGCAAAATTATTGGATTCTCCATTACAGCATGATCCGTTGTTTGGTGTTAAGGCAGAAGAGGTGTTAAAGAAAATGGAGGATAAAGCAAAATCAATGCAGACAGTAAAATATTTCTTACAGGTTCAACCACCTAGATTTAGCAGGAACTGGCCTTCAAAAAATTGGTCCTTTCCAGTGTCAGACAGGCCACAAAGAGGCAGATGTAGATGCCCAAGAGGCAGATCTCAGCCCCAAGGCTCATACAGACCTAAACAATGGGGTGCTTTCGCCCCCAAAGGCGAGGACAAATCACAACCTTATAGGAAACAGTCCCAATGACTTCCCTCTGCAAATGCCATGCACTTACCTTTTGGCAGCACCCTTGGGGGGAACACTAGCACTTTTCTCACAAAATTGGCACATGATCACCCAGGACAAATGGGTACTGAATATCGTTTCTCAGGGTTACAGGTTCCACTTTCACACCCTTCCAAGGTCAAAAGATATGCCAGACCTGCCACAAAATCAATGGGCAGAGGCATAAAAAAAATATCTGCTCTCATGGACATGAGAGCTATTCAAAAAGTACCACAGCAAGAACGGGGGCAAGGATTTTACTCAAGACTTTTCTTGGTTCCCAGAAAGGACAAAGCTTGGAGACCAATACTGGACCTGTCAATTCTAAATACTTTCCTGGATGTTCCAAAATTCAAAATGTTGACACTGCAGCAGCTTCTACCCATGCTGGGAAAGAAGGCTTGGCTAGTTACTCTGGACCTCAAAGAGGCATACCTGCATGTCCCAATCAGACAATCTTGCAGAAGATACCTCAGATTCATAGCTGGCTCGATGCATTACCAATTTTCTGCACTGCCCTTTGGCTTATCTACTGTGCTCAGGGTCTTCACAAAATGCCTGGCACCAGTAATTGCATTTTGCAGACAAAAAGGAATTCAAATATATCCCTACTTGGACGACTGCCTTATTCAAGCAGAGAGCAAGGACATTCTACTACAGCATCTGGCGTTTGTAAAAAGATTACTAATTTGCCTAGGGTACACGGTAAATGAAAATAAATCAAAACTAGTGCCCTCTCAAGAGATAATATTCCTGGGTGCAAGCTTAAATACAACTGCCCAGATGGCTTCTCACACCAGACAAGCAAAGGCAACTAACTCATTACATTCAAATGATGGCAACAAAGAGCCAGCTACCTGCAAGAAAAATTCTGCAGGCTTTGGGCTTCATGGCATCCTGCATCCTGATAATTCCATATGCAAGACTGCATATGAGGGAAGCTACAATGGTATCTAAAAAGTGTTTGGACTCAACATTGCCACAGCCTGGAAACAATAATAACCCTTATTCCCTGCCTGCAACAGGAGTTTCGATGGTGGGCACTGGCCTGTCACCACAACAAAGGACAGCCTTTCACTTTACCCACAGCCAGGCAGACACTAATAAAACAGATGCATCGGATTATGCCTGGGGGGCACACATGGCAGGAAAATGTATTCAGGGCACGTGGCCCGCGGACCAAATGCATCTTCACATCAATCAAAAAGAGATGCTCGCTGTACAGAATGCCCTGACAGCCTTCAAGGATCTACTACTTCCAGGACAACTATTACTAAAGACTGACAATACTACAGTCATGTGGTACATAAACAAGCAAAGGGGCACACATTCCTACCCCCTCTGCAGGCAAGCCATGACTTTGTGGAACACAGCACTGACCTATCAAGCACATCTGCAGGCACAATTCCTGCCAGGAAAGAAAAATACTCTGGCAGACAAACTAAGCAGAAACCTCATGGACCCTCACGAGTGGAAACTAAATCCACAGGTCTTCAGCATAACAAGGAAACGGGGATGCCCAGACATAGTTCTTTTGCCTCCCCTCACAACTGCCAACTACAGAGATTCTGCATAAGGACTTATCACTCACAAGCATGGAAAGTGGATGTTCTATCATTCAACTGGAAAACCCTAACAGTTTATGCCTTTCCACCACTGCCTCTCCTTCCCAAGGTGCTCCTAAAAGTCAGACAATAGAAGCCAAAAATGATTCTGATTGCCCCAGACTGGCCATGCCAGCACTGGTACCCAATCCTAAAGAGCTTGTCTCAAGGCCCAGCCTGGACTTTGCCTCAAATTCCTCATCTCCTGACTCAACAAAACAATCAGATCCTGCACAGCCATCTCCTTAAATCTGGCTGCATGGCAGATAATATAGCCACTCAGAACACACCTCTCTTTAAAGCTGTTCTGGATTTCATTTTGGAAGCCAGGAGGCCCAGCACCAGGAAATCTTATGCAGTAAAATGGAAGAGATTCTGTGCTTGGAACCAGGCACAGGGACTTGAACCACTTGTTTCAAATATTCCTCAGATTTTACAATACCCAACTGGGATGCTGGACAAAGGTCTATTCTTCTCATCAATTAAGATCCATGCCTCTGCCATTTCAGCTCATTACAATACGGAACCTCCTATTTTCTCTCATCCACTGCTAAGACAGTACCTCAAAGGGGCAAAAAACATAAGACCCCCAAGGAGAGCACTGATACCTACATGGGACCTCAATTTTGTCTTAGAAAAGCTCACACTGCCTCCTTTTGAGCCAGCCAATACAGCGGACATAAATATTTTATCATGGAAAACTGCTCTGCTCCTAGCAATAACTTCAGCAAGAAGAATCTCAGCGTTACAGGCATCAATGGCAGTGGAACCTTTTATCATTTTTCATCCGGACAGGATTTCTCTAAGGACAAACCCAACATTTATGCCAAAGGTAATATCCAGTGTGGCTCTTAACCAAACCATTCATTTGCCAACATTTTATCCAAATCCCCAGAATAAAGGGGAGAGACGTCTGCACTCTTTGGACATGCACAGGCAGCTACGCTTCTACTTGGACAAAACAAAAGCTTTCAGAAAAATTGAGCAACTGCTTGTAGCATATGCTGCAGGATCACAAGGAAAGGCTATCTCAAAGCAGACTATTTCAAAATGGATAGGACACTGTATTTGTTTCTGCTATGCACAGCATGGCAAGTCAGTGCCTAAGAATATTAGGCCACATTCTACCAGGGCAGCAGCCACTTCAGCAGCCTTTCTCAGAGGAGTACCAACCAAGGAAATTTTGGAGGCTGGAACTTGGAGTTCAGTGCACACTTTTACCAAGCATGATCACTTACCTCTTTACTCTAAATCCAGAGCAGGCTTTGCCGCTGCAGTTCTGCAGGGCCTCATAGCCACTCCTAGTCCTATTTAGACCCAGCCGCCCTACCTCAGCTTTGGGATTCAACCCAAGTGTAATGACTGCAACAGTGAAACACGATGAACATAGTACAGTTGTGTACCTACCATAAATGTAGATGTTAGAGTGTATTCACTGTTGCAGTCCAGGTTACCCACCCTCCATCCCCCTTTCTTTGCTGGGACTTATCTATACTTCTCTATCCTATACAATCTATGTGGTGTATTTGCTTGTAGGTAAAGGTATTGTTTTTATTTCACTGTATGTTTTTATAAACAATATGTATTGCCTACCTTCTTGGGGGCACCTGACATCTGGGGCAAGAAAAACTGAAGAAAATAGTCGGCTGCATCTTGTTATACCCCTGGCACACTGACGTCAGGGAAGAGGCGACAGCACCCGACGCCAGACCAGGACTTTGGAATTCAGGCCGACTGTGGGTAGCCTGCCAGCAGGATAACCTAAGTGTAATGACTGCAACAGTGAATACACTCCAACATCTACATTTATGGTAGGTACACAACTGTACTTTTTCTTTCCTAAATTTACAAAGAAAAATGAATACATGTTGCACTTATTGGATGTTCACAGACCGTTGCATTTCTACTTGCACAGAACAAATGAAATTAGGAAAATGGATCAATTATTTGCAGATTCTGAATTGGGTAAATCAGTTGCAAAAAAATCTTTAACCAGATGGCTGACCAATTGTATATCATTTGTCTACAATAAATTGGGTCTGTCCTTAAAACCTTTAAGAGCCCATTCAGCTAGGTCCATGGCTACTTCAGTGTTTCTCTCCAGGGCTTCCATGGTTGACTTAAGCACAGCTGCAACGTGGGCCAGTCCTCATACCTTTATTACTCATTACAGACTGGATCTGGTCTCAAGGGTGAAGATCAGTTTTTGGCTCAGCTGTCCTCAAGAATATCCTTAGAGTCCACCCTGAATTTTAGGTAGCTGGGACTCTGTCCCAACTGGTGAGGAATGAATGAAAATTAACCACATCAGATAAAGAAGTTATGTACTCACCGTAATGTTCCATCTGTTTTGTCCATTGTCATTCTTCAGCTCTCCACCCACCAACCCCAACCTTTTCACAATTGACTTCTGGAAGAACGAGAGTTCAAAAGGACTCCACTGTCATTCATGTTGAGCTCCAGAGATGGCTTCTTCTGTTAGGAATTTATATTAATACTTTATATTTTGTCAACCAGAAAAAAAGATTTTGAGATATGTTAGGGGTTGGTGTGTTATGGATAAGGGAGGAGCTCAAGAAGTTTTGGTGGCCACAAGCTAAAATAACAGCCGAGTCTGATCCAAGGGTCAGATGCAAACCCAACTTTTGAAGAAGAATGAAAGTGGACGACACAGATGGAACATTATGGTGAGTACATCACTTTTTTTAACCTTAAAGCAGACCCTAGAGTGGTTTCCCTATTTAAAACTTCTGCTAGACAGTTGGCTAATGTTAATGACATTCCATTCCATCTGACAAGGACGGGGAAGCTTTTGACAAATTTGTGAAGAAAGTTTATTTTACCACTTTACATTCAAAATGTTATACTTCCAGGCTCTCATGTTGAAGCTTTTACTTCTGTGTTTTGAGAACATGAAGAAGTTGACTGTTAACTTTCCCCTCTTCTGAGGTGAAAAATTATTTGCCGATCTCCCTCTAGTGTAATTAAACATGCTTTAAAGTGTTCTCTTGGTTCTGGTAATACTGTCTCCAGGGTTGCTGCTGCTTGATTTGTCATGAGAAGATTTTCATGGTTATATTATAAAGAATCTTCCTGAAGATGGTAAAACTAACATTTTTAATTCTTCTCTGCATAAGGAAACCCTCTTTGGCCATCTGCAGCTGAAGTGTATAAAAAGGTTGAGGAGAGAAATTTAACTCAAGGGGTGTCAAGAATCTTCCAGCTTTCTTTTTTTAAGGCAAATAAAAATTTTCCTTCTACCTCAGCTCCCTTTTTCAAAAAGCAATTCAGGCAAAAAGGTTCCAATAAACAGGCTGCAAAAAGGAAGTGAAAAGTCTCTCAAAGTCAAGGTCAGTCCAAAAAAAAGTCAGAAGGACTCTCTGCCCCTTGAAGGGCCAGCCTGCACCCACTCTCACATTCACACACACCCTGGCAATCTTTCCCTCCTGCTGAGTCTACGTCTTCCTTTGTGGCGCCATATTGTCAGACCAATGGATTCTGAAAGTCTTTCAGCAGGGGAATACTTGGTAATAGGAATCCTTCCCTCTTTTCCACAGGATTCCAGCTTGGCCAGTAAACCTTGTATCTGATTTTCCTCTGGTTCTGGAACAGAGGTTATCTTAGGGAGTCCTAGAATGAGGGTGTCCTAGAATGAGGGCACACATGCTAGATGGGTAGATGTCTTTCTTTGGCATCAGAAACATTCTTGAATAAAGAAGGAACCTGGAAGCCTGTTTGTAGACCTTTTTCATTTTCAGTCTTTGTCGTGGTCCCAAAGTTCAAAATATTAACCCTTCAGACCTGTTAGCTCTTATCCCTTTACTAGCTTTCATGGTAAAGACAGACTTAAATGGTACCTCTCATCACATGTCCATTGGTAAACATTTCAGATGTTTAAGATTTTCTATATCTGTCGTTATCGGTTATCTGCTTTATTTACCCTTTGGATTACTTACTGCTCAAAAATTGTTTACAGCATGTCTGGCTCCAGTAATTGCTTATTGCAGACTTCAAGGTAGTCGTATCTTTCTATTTTTGCACAATTGTCTTGTGTTTGCAGACACTCTTCAGTTGTCGTGAGTCCTTGTCAGGTGTTTACAGTCCACTACTCAGTATAGCTTTTCAAGTGAACTTGCAGAAATTTTCTCTCATCCTTTCTCACAAAATAGTTTTTCATCCAATGTCTGTTAGATTCTGCCTTGAGAAGACAAAATGGAGAAGTTTCAAACATTCTTCTGGAGTTTTTTTTTTTCAGTCAAAACCATGCATCTGCCATGGAATTCCTTAAAATTCTGGGGGACTTGGCTTGTATGATTTTTATAGTTCCCCTTGCCAGACTTCATTTGACAAACATTCAGTGGTACCTCAGGTCAGTCTGGACTGAGCATCAGCTGCTTTTAGCTTTACAGATTCCAGTTCTGGAGTTTGTAAGGGGGATATCTGATGGTGGATAGACAAGTTGTCTCAGATTCCAGAGTTCCCATTCTCCCTTCCACTTCCTTTTCAGTCTGTCACAGTGGATACTTCAGACCTGTTGTTGGAGAGCCGTGTCCCTAGGGGTGATAGTGCAAGGTCTGTGGAAGAAACAGATAAAAGCACATGAATGTGAATGAGATGGCAGTAATAAATGCTTTGGAAGCTCTAAATCACTTCTGGTCTCCTGGACCTCTGCAAGATTTTACAGAACACCACAGTGATGACACACAAACAGAGGAGGGTACCAGATCTTGACCCCTATGAAAGCTTGCTGTGATTGCCTGCGAGGTAGCTAATCCAGCTTAGTTTGACTCTGTCAGTACATAACTTTGTAGCAGACTGGCTAAGTAGAACCAGGACTGACTCTCAAGAATGAAAACTGCACATGGGGATCTTCCAAGAGCTGATCCAACTGTGGAGATTACCTCAAGTAGATCTGTTTGCTTCCTGTCAGTACAGTTAGAGAAATTCTGCTCCAAGATTCCTTGTAGACAGTCTTAGAAAATGTACTTTCCCATCCCTTCTTAATGCTTTTCCACCCTTTCTTCCAATGATGAGAGTTGTTCTATCTTTTGAAAGCCCTTCTGAGCTTTTAGCAGTGATGACTCTCTTTTGGCCCAAGCAACAGTGGTTCTTCCTTGACTTGAAATTGTCCATGAGCAATTACTTCAGGGTTCCCCGCAGACTGGATTTACTCACACAATACAGGCATTCTACAAATGACTGCATGAATGATCAAATCTTGAATGTTCATCATTTGATCGCAATAGGCTTAGCTATATGGGTTGCATCCTGCTAAAAATGTAATGGCCGGCCAGCTTCCAAAGCTTGAAAGGCAGCTTCCGTGTGCCCGAAGTAGTAGTCATCTTGCACCAAGGTGTAGAAAGACTTGTTTGTGTGCCAAGCTCTTTAGAGGTTTCCTGCCACCAAAGACCGCCTTTTGTGGACTTTCAAGGATTGATGGTTGCCTAACGCTTTCCATTGCTGGGTGGATAAGTTCCCTTTGGGGCTAAAAACTTTGCCACTTTTTAATTTTCTTACAGAAACTGAACTTTCTGTAAAACTGTTTATTTTATGATGGGGGAAAAAGTGATAAGTTGTCTATCTCGCCTTAATTCTTGCTGGTTGGGTTCGGAGCCGATCCTTGGCTCCGACTCTGCCATCTTCAAAAGCTCGAGAGCTGCTTATTGGCTCGAGGCCCCCCTATATCCCATGATGCCTGGTGCTAGATAACCAGATCTCGTTTGCCGCTTCTGCTACGAGGTTGCGTTTACTGGCTCAGGTCGTATTTTTTCACTTTATTGATAATATTAGAACTTTTTGTATATTATTAGTTATAACACTTAGTGTCATACATAGTTGTAGGATTTGTGGTATTTGTTAGTGTTTAATTCCCCCCTTGAAAACTCGTTTTCTTCTTGGAGAGTTTTCCCCTCCCTCCCCCACTCCCATTTTGCCTTTTTAAGGTAAGCCGTTTTAGTTAGAGACTTATCCTCGTTTTCTTTTTTAAGGTAGAAAATTGTTTTCATTAGAAATTGTGGTAGTTTGTAGGTCTTATATTATAGAGTGTGTGTGCTGTTAGGGTGTGGTAACTTGTGTGGACTGTGTGTTTGTTTCTAGTTACCTACTTCCCTTTGTACTCTTTCTTTGTATTTGAATTTTCCTTTACAGGAATGTCTAAAGACATGAAAGTGTCTGGATTCAAGAAGTGTGACTCATGCTGTCAGAAAATATCTCTGACAGATGGTCACACTTCTTGTGTCTACTGCTTGGGCGCCCTACACCTGCAGGACTCTTGTTCGGTGTGTCACGCCTTTAGTCCAAGAGTCCTGCAGGAGCGTAGGAATAAGCTTATCCTTAGAGGTTTGCTTAAACCTGAAGGATCACCGGCCAAGACTCAGTCAGTGAAACCTTCCAGGCCATCGAAGCCGGCGAAGTCATCGATCCCACTCTTCAGTCATCTAGACTTTCTGACCATGATTTGGAGAGAGAGTGGTGAGCAGGCTTTTAAAATCGCAGGCCCTGGCTAAAATGCTATCCAGCCCCCCTCATCAGGGTTCGGCTCTACCTGTCTCTGCAACAGTTCCTCCTTCGACTCATCCATTGAGCCGGAGCATGCTGAGGCTGGAATCGTGGGACCGTCGGCACCGATACCTCCCCTTTTGGTTCCTTCGTCGGCTCCGATCTCTTCCATGATGCTGTCCTTGGAGGGATCTGGGCGCCGGGACTCCCTCGTCGGCTCCGAGGGGGCGAGTGACATCAGACACTTGTCCGACCCCATTCTCCCCCTCGGAGCTTCGGCGCGGGTGAGTTCGGCTCCTACATCGGCTTCGGAGCCGTCTCTCTCTGTGTGTGCCGGGGAGGATCCTGGTCTCTTCGGAGCCAGAGCAGTCTCTGATATCGGGAAGGGGCGCCTTCAAGGTCATGAGGAGTGTGCTGACATCTGAGTCAGCCTCACGGTCAGCCTCATCGGCTCCTCCCCCCATGGTTCCTGCTCTTGCCTCGGCCCCTCCTCCAGACCCAAAGTGTGGGGAACAAGCGCTCCAGGGCACCCCATTGGGTGTATCGTCCTCTTCCGAGGCCTCCCCCATTCATTCAGAGGAGCCCCCTCGAAAGAGGAAATGCAAGAGGAAGCATGTTGACTCCCCTGAGTCTGTCACTTCAGATACCGACTTAGAGGAGTCTGAAGGGTCCCAGAGATCCTCCTCTGAGGACGTCTCCTTCTCAGACATCCTTGAAATTCTTAGGCAGAGGGGGAACTGGACTACCCTTAACCCTTCCAAGGATGAGTCGGTATTCCTGGACGCGTTTGGATCCCGACCCTCCACCTCCTGGGTGTCTCCGCCTTTCAATCCACTGATGTTTGTGGTGGCTCGAAAGGCATGGTCAGCTCCAGACACAATGGAACCAACTCCCCGCAGGCCCACAAAATTCATTACTGCCCCTCAAGACAAGCAATTTCTGACCAAGGATGTTCCCGTTGATGCCATGGTGGTAGCAGCGGCCACTAAAAAGGAGTTGGCTGAAACTTCGTCTGTCCATCCCCCTAATAAGGAATCTAGGATGATGGACAGATATGGGAAGCAGATGTTTTCCTCAGCGACCTTCTCCATGAGGTCTCTGAACTATTTGTGCCATTTTACCTGCCTTCAAAGGGATCTCCTTAAAGAGCTGGGGATACCCTTCAAGATCCATCAGCTGCGGGGGCCCAGGCTAAGGTTGCCTCCCAGCTGGCGACTCTAAATTCGGTAGTAAACTCCTCCATGCGGCTCATCTCTTATGCAGCTGATGGCGCGAGTAGGGCCGCAGGCACAGGCGTGGCTCTGAGGAGAGACACTTGGATGCGGTTATGCAACTTTGCGGAACCCTTCAGGGCGTCTTTCACCAACACCCCCTTTGATGGTTCTGCTCTGTTTGGATCACAGGTGAAGGATACCCTTACCAGGTGTGAGCAGGAAGGCAAGAACTCTCTCTGCTGTGGGGGAGTCCGTTTTTCCACTTCTTCAAGACCATATCCTAAAGGTCAGAAGAGTGGGAAAATGTGGTTCCGGAAACCCCAGGGAGCCATGCCTGACACACTTGGAGAGTTTCCCTCCAGGGGCAGAGGAGGGAACAACAATAGACGCTGCCCTAGGGGCAGAGGGGGTCCTCAAAATCAGGGCCAAAGAGAATCTTTCTCTGACAAGCCCTTCCAGCATCCCTGAAGTGCTGCCTGGCTATCCACCTTCGGAGGCAGTCGGGGGAAGATTATCTCTGTACCCAAAAGCCTGGCAAAGTATAACACAAGACAAATGGGTACTTTCTGTCATATCCGAAGGCTACAAAATCCCCTTCTTTCGCACTCCACACTTTACCAATAAATCCCTTCCGGATGTTCCACCCAATCTAAGGGATCAAGCAGTTCAAGAAATTTCAAAACTGCTAAGAAAAAGACCCATCCAGTCAGTCCCAGCAGACCAACAAGGATCCGGAATTTACTCAAGGTTCTTTTTGGTACCAAAAAAGACAGGGGACTGGAGACCCATTCTGGATCTCAGCAGACTAAACAGGTCTGTTCAAAGAACGAAGTTCCGGATGTTCAAGCTACAGTCCATTTTACCCTTTCTGGGTCAGGGCAATTGGATGTGCTCCATAGATCTTCAGGATGCGTACCACCATATCAAAATGGACAGACGCTCCAGTAGATTCCTCCATTTCCGGTTGGGAGCCAGTCATTATCAGTTCAGAGCTCTGCCCTTTGGTCTCACCACAGCCCCCAGGGTGTTCACCAAATGTTTGGCAGTAATTACCGCTCACCTGAGACGGCAAGGATTCCAGGTGTTTCCATATTTAGGCGACTGGCTCCTTACTGCGACCACCAGGCATCACCTGCTACGAGCCAGAGACTACACCATCCAAACATGCTCCAAACTAGGCATCACAATAAATTTTCGAAAAGTCTGCATTGTCGCCTTGTCAATCTGTCACCTTTATAGGTGCAAACTTAAATACAAAGGACATGTCAGCGAGACTTCCAGTAGACAGAGTGTTAGCTATTCGACGACATGTGCAGGTCTTATTAGGATGCAAAAAGATTCAGGCCAGATTCGTCCTCAAAACATTGGGTCTCATGGCAGCGGCGATCATACTAGTCCTCCTTGCACGTTTTCACATGAGGATTCTTCAGTGGATGCTGTTCACTCAATGGTCCTTCCAGCAACTCCCAATGTCTCACGTGATAATGATCACACAGTCATGCAAAAACCAACTTGTTTGGTGGATGGTTTCCCTATCATTACACCAGGGCAGACCATTCGATGTTCTTCATCTCACATTGCTGCAGTCATAACCTGTGGGTAGTCCGCTGTCCTCGGTCGGCCCGAATACCAAAGTATTAGGCTGGCGTCGGTCATGGGCGCTCAGATCTGACGTCAGTGCGTCATGGTATTAAAGCGCATGACCGATGTCATATCCTCAGTCTTTTTTGCCGCATGGTCCGAAGCAGAAGCAGCGTTTGCAAGTGCCGTTCGGCGTTCTGAAATTTTCGTATTCTGAGTTTCAGACCGAAACCAAGTTGGGCTAAGTACCCGTTGGGAATATTTTTGTTTTTTCTTGCCTCAGTTAATTCCGGATGTCAGAAAAAGTGAATAATTGTATTTCTTGTGGGAAACAGATACCGCATAGGGATTACCACTCTCTCTGTATTCCTTGTTTGGGGCCTGAGCACGACGTTGTCGGGTGTCGCTTTTGTGCTAGGTTTAATAAGCGCACCATTAAACGTAGGTTAGATTGCACTAGGCTTGTCTTCGGTAAGCGGTGTAATTACAATATGCCGTCGGATCCTCCGACGTCCGCTACCGCTAAGAAGCGCAAAGAAAAATCGTTAAGGTCCAAACAGGATGAGTCGTCCGTTCCGGACGCCGGTTCTTTAGAAACTACGGTGGAATCTGTGGATCCAGCCGAGGTTTCAGCTGAGTCTCAGGGGGAGCCGTTAATTTTGCAGGATGTGGTCACTCAGGAGTCAGGTCAGGCTGAGGGGGCCTCTCAGGTTGCTGTACTCCCTTCTTTGCCTAAGGTGGTTAGGCCTTCTGTCTCTAAGGTACCTTCCAAGGTCAGGCCTGGTTTGCCTTCCTCAGGTGTCAGTCCTAGTTCTGCAGGTTCTGTGCCTAAAAAACACATGCTTAAAATGGCAGAAGATTTGATTTCCTTAATCAGGGGTTCTATGCCCCCTCCAGATAAGAGGCCTAGGGTGGAGCCAGAGGTGGAAAGTTTGGAACAGGCTTCAGATTACTCAGAGTCTTCGGCTGAAGACATTCAGGATTTTCCTCCTTATTCTGATTCAGACGCAGAGGATTCCAGTCCTTCTGCTTCTCCTCCAGAGGATTTTTCTTGTTCAGAAACCCTGCATTCTATGAGGGAGCATTTTAAATGGGAAGGTCAGGATTTCTCAGATTCCCGAAAGAGGCTTAGGGAATTTTTGTTTTTGCCACAACATCGACCCTTGGCTATACCTCCTGTTTTGGATGTTGTTCAGGATGTTTTCTCGGAGGCTTCTCTTAATCCAGACTCTTTGCCTCCTGCGCCAGTTAAACCAGATAGGTATTACAGAGTGCCAGAGGCTCATAAATATCTGTATAAGAGCCCAAGGGCTGACCCAGAAACTATTAGCCAGGGACCTAAGGGTGTCAGGGCTTCTGTTGTAAAGAATCCAGTTCCTATGGATAAAGACTCTAGAGCTTTGGATAGGTGGGGAAAAAAAAGTGTATACCTCTTCCACTCTAGCAATGAGGGTTTGAATTACCAGTTTCATATGTTGAAGTACCAGAATTTTCTCCTTACTCAGTTAAAATCTAAGGTAGATGCTTTGGCAGAGGGCATAGAGTGTAAGGAATTACAGGATTTGGTTCATGCCTCTGATCAGGTGGGTAAGCATTCTTTGCAGTGTGGTTTCGATGCTTTACAGGCTTCTTCCAGGGTGGCTGCCACTGGATCAGTTATTCGCAAGCACGCCTGGCTTAAGGATCAGAACTTGTCAGAGCATGTTAAAGCTAGAATTTTGGATGCTCCTTTGCAGTCTGAAGTTTTGTTTGGTTCTCCTGTGGAGTCTGTCTTAAAGAAAATGGAAGACAAAGCTAAGTCTATGCAGACTGTTAAAGATTTTTTGCAGGTGCAGCCCCCTAAGTTTAGCAGGAATTGGCCTACTAAGGGATGGGCTTACCCTTCTTCTGATTTACAGTCTAGGGGCAGATCTAGACGTGGTAGGGGCAGAGCTCAGGGTTCTTTCAGGCCTAGAACGTGGAGTTCCCCTGCACAATCTACAGGTGAGGGCAGGGGCCAGTCCTTTCGTAAACAGGCCCAATGACCTGCATCTTCAGCTGCCAGATCCTTCCTGTCTGGCAGCTCCTCTGGGAAGAAAGTTGGCACTCTTCAAGCAAAACTGGCTTTTAGTCACCCAGGACAAATGGGTGTTGGACATTATAGACCGAGGCTACAAGTTTTATTTCCACACATTGCCTCCTTTCAAAGGCATGCCAGACGTTCCTCCTCAGCAAAGGGTAGAGGCTCACAAACAGATTTCTTTACTTCTTCAAATGGGGGCTATACAGCAGGTCCCTCTGTCGGAAGTAGGCCTAGGATTTTATTCTCGCCTGTTTCTTGTACCAAAGAAAGGAGACACTTGGAGGTCAATTTTGGATTTATCTATCCTCAACACAGACCTGGACATTCCAAAATTCAAAATGTTGACGTTGCAACAACTTCTGCCTCTGTTGGGCAAAGTTCACTGGATGGTAACTCTGGATCTCAAAGAGGCTTATCTTCATGTTCCTATCAGGCCCAGTTGCAGGAGATTCCTGCGTTTTCAGGCTGGGACTTTACATTATCAGTTCTCTGCATTGCCCTTTGGCTTATCTACTGCGCCCAGGGTGTTCACAAAGGTTCTGGCTCCAGTGATAGCCTTCTTAAGGTTAAGAGGAATACAAATTTATCCTTATTTGGACGATTGCCCGATTCTTGCTCAAGACAAAAACAAGCTACTACACCATCTACAGTATGTTATGGCAGTGTTAAGGTGCCTAGGGTATTCTGTGAACGAAACAAAGTCCAGTCTTGTACCCTGTCAGGAAATGTGCTTTCTGGGTGTGAGACTGAATACAGCTTCCCAGATGGCTTTTTTGACCCTGGACAAGCAAAGGAACCTTACACTTTACTTCCAACAATTGTCTCTACGGTCCAGGCTGACTGCAAGGACAGTCCTTCAAGCCTTTGGGGTTCATGGCATCTTGTATTCTGGTGCTTCCCAATGCCAAACTGCATATGAGGAAGTTACAATGGTATCTCAAAAATGTATGGACACAACACTGCCACGATCTGGACACTGTCATTCAGATAATACCTTGCATTCAAAAGGAATTTTTGTGGTGGGCCCGGGAATGTCACCTAAACAAGGGACTCTCTGTGACCCGACCAGAGGCGAGTCAGATCTTAACGACAGATGCCTCGGACAAGGCTTGGGGAGCACACCTCAATGGAAAATGGGTTCAAGACACATGGCCTGCCAGACTTCAACATTTGCATATCAACTTGAAGGAGATGTTAGCAGTCCAATTTGCACTGATGGCTTTCAAGGATCTACTTCACCCAGGACAAGTGTTGATTCAAACAGACAACACAACTGTCATGTGGTACATCAACAAGCAGGGGGGAACACATTCGTACCCTCTTTGCAGGCAAGCTATGGTTTTGTGGGAGACTGCTCTCAGTTTGCACCTCACTCTTCAGGCAAGGTTTCTGCCAGGAGCACAGAACTCCTTAGCAGATGTTTTGAGCAGACAGATGGTGGATCCCCACGAGTGGAAGTTGGATCCTCATGTATTTTGACAGTTGACAGTGATATGGGGGACTCCAGACATAGATCTGTTCGCTTCTCCACTAAATTTCCAGTTGCCAAAGTTTTGCACAAAGATGTTTCATCCAACAGCTTGGAAAGTGGATGCTCTATCATTCAGTTGGAGCAATCTTCAAGTTTATGCCTTTCCTCCTCTGCCTCTCCTTCCCAAGGTGCTCTTGAAGGTCAGACAAGACAAGCCCTCCATGATTCTAATAGCTCCGGATTGGCCTCGACATCACTGGTACCCCCTGCTAAGGAGTTTAGTACGGGAGCCTCCTTGGCCTTTGCCTTCAATTCCACACCTTTTGTCTCAGGCAGGCAATCATTTCCTCAATGTCAGGATTCAGTCCCTGCATCTAACAGCCTGGCATATTCTGTTCTAGAACCTGGAGGGTCGCAGCTTCCTCAACAAGTTTTGAATGTTATTTTGGAGGCCAGAAGGCCTAGTACAAGGAAAGTTTATGCTGATAAATGGAGGAGATTTTTTATTTGGAGCAAAGCAAAGAGCTTTGATGTTTCCAGGCCTGATTCGAGTGTTTCTCTTCAATATCTTACAGAATTATTAGACAAGGGTTTGTCTTTCTCCTCTGTAAAAGTTCATGCTGCAGCCATTTCTGCTCACTATGACTGTGACCCACCTTTATTCTCTCATCCTTTGTTTAAGCAATTCCTTAGAGGGGCAAAGAACATAAGACCCAGCGTAGAGCTCCTACTCCTTCCTGGGATCTCAATTTTGTGTTGGAAAAACTTACTTTACCTCCTTTTGAACCTGCAGCTACGTCTGAGTTAAAGTTTTTGTCTTGGAAGACTGCTTTTTTGTTGGCCATTACGTCTGCTAGAAGGGTATCTGAATTACAGGCTCTAATGGCAGTTGAACCCTTCCTGATTTTTCATAAGGATAGGGTATCTCTGCGTACTAACCCTACTTTTATGCCTAAAGTGGTTTCAAATGTGGCCTTGAACCAATCTATTCGTTTGCCTACTTTTTATGCTGATCCCCAAAATAAAGGGGAGAAAATTTTGCACACTTTGGATATTCACAGGCAGTTGCATTATTATTTGAGCAGGACTAAAGGGTTCAGACAGTCTCAACAGTTATTTGATGTTCTTCATCTCACATTGCTGCAGTCCTTACTTATGGGTAGTCCGCTGTCCTCGGTCGGCCCGAATACCAAAGTATTAGGCTGACGTCGGTCATGGGTGCCTAGATCTGACATCAGCGCGTCAGGGTATAAAGGCGCATGACCGACGTCATATCCTCAGTCTTTTTTGCCGCATGGTCCGATGCAGAAGCAGCGTTGCAAGTGCCGTTCGGCGTTCTGAAATTTTTCGCTGGAGTTTCAGACCGATACCAAGTTGGGCTAAGTACCCGTTGGGGAATATTTTTGTTTTTCTTGCCTCAGTTACTTACCGGATGTCAGAAAAAGTGAATAATTGTATTTCTTGTGGGAAACAGATACCGCATAGGGATTACCACTCGCTTTGTATTCCTTGTTTGGGACGAGCACGTAGTCGGGTGTCGGTTTTGTGCTAGGTTTAATAAGCGCACTATAAAACGGAGGTTAGATTGCGCTAGGTTAGTCTTTGGCAAGAGGTGTAATTATAATATGCCGTCGGATGTTCCGCCGCTTCTACTAAGAAGCCGAAAGACAAATCTTTAAAGCCTAGGCAGGATGATTCGTCCGTTTCGGACGCCGGGCCTTTAGAAGCTACAGCTGAACAGGTGGATCCGGCTGAAGTTTCTGTTGAGTCCCAGGGGGAAACTTTGATTTTACAAGATGTAGCCTCTCAGGAGGCAGGTCAGGCTGAAGGGGCCTCTCAGGTTACTATTCTCCCTTCTATGCCTAAGGTAGTTAGGTCTTCTGCTACTGTTTCTAAGGCTTCTTCTAAGGGCAGGTCTGTTTTGCCTTCCTCTGGTGTCAGTTCTGGTTCTTCAGGGTCTGTGCCTAAAAAGCACATGCTTAAAATGGCAGAGGATTTGATTACTGTAATTAGGGGTTCTATGCCCCCTCCTGATAAGAGGCCCAGGATGGAGCCAGAGTTGGAAAGTTTGGAGCAGGCCTCAGATGATTCAGTCTTCTGCTGAAGACATTCAAGATTTCCCTCCTTATTCTGATTCTGATGCAGAGGATTCCACTCCTTCTGCTTCTCCTCCAGAGGATTTTTCATTTTCAGAAACTCTGCATTCCATGAGGGAGCATTTTAAGTGGGAAGGACAGGATTACTCTGATTCACGGAAGAAACTTAGGGAGTTCTTGTTTTTACCACAGCATAGACCCTTAGCTATACCTCCGGTTTTGGATGTTGTTTCAGATGTTTTCTCGGAAGCCTCCCTTAATCCAGATTCTTTGCCTCCTGCCCCAGTTAAACCTGACAGGTATTATAGGGTGCCTGAGGCTCATAAATATCTGTATAAGAGTCCTAGGGCGGACCCAGAAACTATTAGTCAGGGGCCTAAGGGTGTTAGAGCCTCTGTTGTTAAGAATCCGGTTCCTCTGGATAAGGAAGCTAGAGCTTTGGATAGGTGGGGTAAGAAGGTGTATACCTCTTCTACTTTAGCAATGAGAGCTTTGAACTGCCAGTTTCATATGTTGAAGTATCAGAATTTCCTCCTTTCTCAGCTAAGATCTAAAGTGGATGCTTTGGCAGAGGGCATAGAGTGTAAAGAATTGCAGGATTTAGTGCATGTTTCTGAACAGGTGGGTAAGCACTCTTTGCAATGTGGTTTTGATGCTTTACAGGCTTCTTCTAGGGTGGCTGCCACTGGTTCAGTTATTCGTAGGCACGCCTGGCTTAAGGATCAGAATTTGTCTGAGCATGTTAAGTCTAGAATTCTGGATGCCCCTTTACAGTCTGAAGATGTTCTTCGTTCCCCATTGCTGCAGTCCTTACTATTGGGTATAGTCCGCATCCAGTCGGCCCGAATACCAGAGTATAAGGCTGACGTCGGTCAGGGCGCATTAGACTGACGTCAGTACGTCAGGGTACTAATGCGCATGACCGACGCCATATCCTCAGTCTTTTTTGCCGCGTGGTCCGATGCAGAAGCAGTTTTGCGAGTGCAGGTTGGCGTTCTGAAATCTTTCCGAAACCGGAGTTTCAGACCGAAACAGAGTTGGCTAAGTACCCCGTTGGGGAACATTTTGGTTTTTTCTTGCCTCAGTATTTTACCGGATGTCAGAAAAAGTGAATAACTGTATTTCTTGTGGGAAACAGATACCTCATAGGGATTACCATACCTTGTGTATACCTTGTTTAGGGCCTGAGCACGACGTTGTTGGTTGCCGCTCTTGTGCTAGGTTTAACAAACGCACTATTAAGAGGAGGTTAGACTGTGCCAGGTTAGTGTTTGGGAAGCGTTGCAATTATAAAATGCCGCCGGATGCTCCGGCGCCCGCTTCGTCCAAGAAGCGCAAGGACAAAACAGCGAAGCCTAGGGTTGATGAACCGCAGTCCCGGACGCCGGTTCTTTAGGAGGCTCAGTGGAGCCAGAGGTTTTGCCAGGAGTTTCCATGGAGTCCCAGGCAGAATCTTTACTGTTACAGGATGTACCTTCTCAGGAGGTAGGCCAGGCTGAGGGGGCTTCTCAGGTGACTGTTCTTCCCTCTCTTCCCAAGGTAGTTAGAGCCTCTCCTTCTGTTGCCAAAACTTCTTTGAGAGGTAGGCCTAGTTTAGCTTCAGTGGGGGCTTCTCCTAGCATTTCGGGTTCTGTACCTAAGAAACATATGCTTAAAATGGCAGAAGATTTGATTACTATGATTAGAGGTTCTATGCCCCGCCTGATAAGAGGCCTAGGGTGGAACCAGAGTTTGATTGTTTTGAACAGTGTTCAGAGGCTTCAGGGTCTTCTGCGGAAGACTTGCAGGAGTATCCTACTTATTCTGATTCTGATGTGGATGATTCCACTCCTACAGCTACTCCTCCTGAGGATTTCTCATTTTCAGAGACTCTGCATTCCATGAGGGAGCACTTTAAATGGGAAGGCCAGGATTACTCTGATTCCAGGAAAAGGCTTAGGGACTTCTTGTTTTTACCCCAGCATAGGCCCTTAGCTATTCCTCCTGTGTTGAATGTGGTGGAAGATGTTTTTGCAGAGGCTTCCCTGAACCCTGACTCTTTGCCTCCTGCTCCTGTTAAGCCTGATAGGTATTATAGGGTGCCAAGCTCATAAGTATTTGTTTAAGAGTCCTAGGGCGGACCCAGAAACTATTTCTCAAGGGCCTAAAGGTGTTAAGGCTTCTGTGGTTAAAAATCCTGTTCCCACTGATAAAGAGGCAAGGGCTTTGGATAGGTGGGGAAAGAAAGTGTATACTTCTTCCACTCTAGCCATGAGAGCATTGAATTGTCAGTTTCACATGCTAAAATATCAGAATTACCTCCTTTCACAATTGAAATCTAAGGTGGATGCTTTGGCAGGAGGTATTGAGTGTAAAGAGTTGCTGGATTTGGTTCATGTGTCTGAACAAGTGGGTAAGCATTCTTTGCAATGTGGTTTTGATGCTGTACAAGCCTCCTCGAGGGTGGCCGCTACTAGTTCTGTTCTTCGAGACATGCCTGGTTGAAGGATCAGAATTTAGCTGAGCATGTTAAGACAAGGATTTTGGATGCTCCTTTACAGTCTGATGTGTTGTTTGGATCGCCTGTGGAAGCAGTTTTAAAGAAAATGGAGGACAAAGCTAAGTCTATGCAAACTGTTAAAGATTTTTTGCAGGTGCAGCCACCGAAATTCAGTAGAAATTGGCCGGCTAAGGGGTGGACATATCCTGCTTATGATTCTCAGTCTAGGGGTAGGTCTAGACGTGGTAGGGGCAGGGCTCAAGGTTCTTTTAGGCCTAGAACAGGGAGTTCGCCTGCTCAGACTTCTGGTGAGGGCAGGGGTCAGTCCTTTCGTAAACAGACCCAATGACCTGTCTTTTCAGCTGCCAGTAGATTCCCGTCTGGCAGCTCCTTTGGGAGGAAGACTGTCTCTTTTCAAAGCAAATTGGGATTTAATTACTCAAGACAAATGGGTGTTGGATATCATTCACCACGGTTACAGATTTTATTTCCATACAATGCCCCCTTTCAAAGGCATGCCAGACGTTCCTCCTCCACAAAGAAAAGAGGCTCACAAGCAAGTTTCTCAATTACTCCAGGTGGGGGCCATTCAGCCAGTCCCTGTCTCAGAAAGGGGCCTAGGATTTTATTCTCGCCTGTTCCTAGTACCAAAGAAAGGGAACACGTGGAGACCAATTTTGGATTTATCTCTCCTCAACACTTTTCTGGACATTCCCAAGTTCAAGATGTTGACGTTACAACAGCTTTTACCTCTGCTGGGCAAAGATCACTGGATGGTAACTCTAGATCTCAAGGAAGCTTACCTTCATGTGCCTATCAGGCTAAGTTGCAGGAAGTATCTGCGGTTTCGAGCTGGAAATTCTCATTATCAGTTCTCTGCATTGCCCTTTGGCTTATCTACTGCGCCCAGAGTATTCACAAAGGTTCTGGCTCCAGTAATAGCTTACTTCAGGCTTCAAGGAATTCAAATCTATCCTTGCTTGGACGACTGCCTGATTCTGGCTCAAGAAAAGGAAGACCTTGTACAGCATCTGGAACATGTTATTGCAGTGCTAAGATGCCTAGGGTATTCTGTGAACGAAATACAGTCCAGTCTAGTACCCTCTCAAGACATGTGCTTTCTGGGTGTGAGACTGAATACAGCAGCCCAGATGGCCTTTTTAACCCCGGACAAACAACAGAGTCTTTCACTTTACTTCCATCAACTATCTCATCAGTCCGTGCTGACTGCAAGGACAGTCCTTCAAGCATTAGGGTTCATGGCATCTTGTATTCTGGTGCTTCCCAATGCCAAACTGCATATGAGGAAGCTGCAATGGTATCTCAAAAATGTATGGACACAGCACTGCCAGGATTTGGACACTGTCATTCAAATAATACCTTGCCTTCAAAAAGAATTTTGTGGTGGGCTCAGGAATGTCACCTAAACAAGGGACTCTCTGTGACCCGGCCAGAGGCGAGTCAGATTTTAACGACAGATGCCTCGGACATTGCTTGGGGAGCTCATCTAAATGGAATGTGGATACAAGACATGTGGCCTGCCAGACTACTGCATCTACATATCAACATGAAGGAGATGTTAGCAGTCCAGTTTGCATTAATGGCTTTCAAGGAGTTACTTCTTCCAGGGCAGGTGTTGATTCTAACAGACAACACAACTGTCATGTGGTACATCAACAAGCAAGGGGAACACATTCTTATCCTCTATGCAGGCAAGCAATGATTTTATGGGAGACTGCGCTAAGCTTGCAACTAACTCTTCAGGCAAGGTTTCTGCCAGGAGCACAGAACTCCTTAGCAGATGTGTTAAGCAGACAAATCATGGATCCCCACGAGTGGAAACTGGATCTTCATGTATTTCGAACATTGACAGTGTCCTGGGGAACTCCAGACATAGATCTGTTCGCTTCTCCACTAAACCACCAGCTGCCACAGTATTGCACAAAGGGGTTTCATCACACAGCTTGGAATGTGGATGCTCTGTCTTTCAGTTGGAAAACCTTCATGTGTATGCCTTTCCTCCTCTACCTCTTCTTCCAAAGGTACTATTAAAGGTCAGACAAGACAGGCCAAGGATGATTTTGATAGCTCCAGATTGGCCTCGCAACACTGGTACCCACTACTACGGAGTCTGGTAAGGAAGCCTCCATGGCCTTTGCCTCTGATTCCTCATCTATTGTCTCAGCAGGATGGTCATCTGCTCAATGTCAAGCTTCACTCTCTTCATCTAACAGCCTGGCATATTCTGTGTTGAAACACAGCAGGTCTCAACTTCCTCAACAAGTTTTAAATGTGATTATGGAAGCTAGAAGACCTAGTACAAGGAAAGTGTACGCAGAAAAATGGAAGAGATTTTTATTTTGGAGTACAGCAAAGAATTTGCAGGTTTCTGAGCCTAATTTGAGTGCGGCTCTTCAATACCTTACTGAGTTATTGGACAAAGGTTTGTCCTTCTCTTCTATTAAGATTCATGCTGCAGCGATTTCAGCTCACTATGATTGTGACCCACCATTGTTTTCACATCCTTTGTTCAAGCAGTTTCTTAGAGGGGCAAAGAATATAAGACCCCCACGTAGAGCTCCTACTCCTGCTTGGGATCTCAATTTTGTGTTGGAAAAACTTACTCTACGACCTTTTGAGCCTGCGGCTACTGCTGAATTGAAATACTTGTCATGGAAGACTGCTTTTCTGTTGGCTATTACTTCTGCAAGAAGGGTGTCTGAGTTGCAGGCCCTTATGGCAGTAGAGCCATTTTTGCTTTTCCATAAGGATAGGGTATCATTACGTACTAATCCTTCCTTTATGCCTAAGGTGGTTTCTAGTGTGGCTTTAAACCAGACTATTCATTTGCCTACTTTTATGCAGACCCCAAGATAAAGGGGAAAAGATTTTGCACACTTTAGATGTACACAGGCAATTGCGTTATTATTTAAGCAGGACTAAGGATTTTAGGCAGTCTCAGCAGTTGTTTGTTTCTTTTGCTTTGAGTTCGCAGGGCAAGCCTGTGTCAAAACAAACTATTTCTAGGTGGATTGGCTTTTGCATTGCATTTTGTTATTCCCATCATGGCAAGGAGATTCCAGCTGGGATTAGGCCTCATTCCACTAGGGCTGCTGCCACTACAACAGCATTTCTAAGGGGTGGCAACTAAGGATATTTTGGAAGCAGCTACTTGGAGTTCAGTGCATACTTTCTCTAAGCATTATCACCTTCCTATCTACTCTAAGTCTAGGGCTGGTTTTGCCACAGCTGTTTTGCAAGGCATGTTGTCAGCTCCTGCTTCTTTATGATTTGCCAGCCTCCCTTACCTCTGCTTTGGGATTCTACCCAATAGTAAGGACTGCAGCAATGGGGAACGAAGAACATAGTACAGTTTTGTACCTACCATAAATGTAGATGTTCGAGGATCCCATTGCTGCAGTCCAATTTACCCTCCCTCCTTCCCCTCTGTGTTTAGGGGTGGTTGTGTAGGTGAGGTTTCATGCTTATATTTTTTGTATATCTTGTACATATTTTTGGTGCAGGTATTTTGGGCCTTGTCTTTTTAGGGTCTTCTGACATCTGGGGCAAGAAAAGACTGAGGATATGGCGTCGGTCATGCGCATTAGTACCCTGACGTACTGACGTCAGTCTAATGCGCCCTGACCGACGTCAGCCTTATACTCTGGTATTCGGGTCGACTGGATGCGGACTATACCCAATAGTAAGGACTGCAGCAATGGGATCCTCGAACATCTACATTTATGGTAGGTACAAAACTGTACTTTTTGTTTGGTCCTCCTGTGGAGTCAGTCTTAAAGAAAATGGAAGACAAGGCTAAGTCTATGCAGACTGTTAAAGATTTTTTGCAGGTACAACCTCCAAAGTTTAGTAGAAATTGGCCTACTAAGGGGTGGACGTACCCTTCTTCTGATTCTCAGTCTAGGGGTAGATCTAGACGTGGTAGGGGCAGAGCTCAGAGTACCTTCAGGCCGAGACAATGGAGTTCGCCTGCTCAATCTGCTGGTGAGGGCAGGGGCCAGTCCTTTCGTAAACAGGCCCAATGACCTGCATTTTCAGCTGCCAGATTCTTCTTGCCTGGCAGCTCCTTTGGGAGGAAAGTTGGCTCTTTTCAAGCAAAATTGGCATTTAGTCACCCAGGACAAATGGGTATTGGACATTATAAACCGAGGTTACAAGTTCTATTTCCATACCATGCCTCCTTTCAAAGGCATGCCAGACGCCCTCCTCGGCAAAGGATAGAGGCTCACAGACAAATTTCTTTACTTCTTCAAATAGGAGCTATACAGCCAGTTCCTCTGTCAGAAGTGGGCCTAGGATTTTATTCTCGCCTGTTTCTAGTTCCAAAGAAAGGGAACACGTGGAGACCAATTTTGGATTTATCTATCCTCAACACTTACCTGGACATTCCAAAGTTCAAGATGCTGACTTTACAACAACTTTTACCTCTGTTGGGAAAGGATCATTGGATGGTTACTCTGGATCTCAAAGAGGCTTACCTTCATGTTCCTATCAGGCCCAATTGCAGGAGGTACCTGCGTTTTCGGGCTGGAAATTTACAATGTTAAGTTGTCAATCTCGCCTTCATTCTTGCTTGATGGGTTCGGAGCCGATCCTCGGCTCCGACTCGGCACTTGCTAAGCTCGAGAGTCACTTTTACCAGCTCGAGGCAGCCCCATATCCCATGATGCAAGGCAGTAAGTACCCAGATCTCGTTTGCCGCTTCGCTGATGAGGTCCTCCTTTTACCAGCTCCTGGTAAGTGATTCTAATATTACTACTTTTGCCCCTTTTCTTTAAAAAACTTTAGATAGTTAGTTTAAATACAGTTTTAGTCCCCTTCTGACAAGAATTTTCCCTGTCTCCTTAAAATTTCTAGTCAGACTTTCTCCCATCCCATCCCCCCCCCCCTTGTTAGGGTGTGTGTGTGTCTCTTATTAATAGTTTTATATATATTTTAATTTCCTAGACTAGTGTTGTGTGTGTGTGTGATTCACTATGTCTAAGGAAAGGGTCTCAGGCTTTAAGAAGTGTGACTCGTGCTGTCAGAAGATGTCTCTGACAGACGGTCACACTTCTTGCCTTTACTGCCTGGGGCCTCTTCACCTGCAGGACTCCTGTGCTATATGTCACTCTTTCAGCCAGAGAGTCCTGCAGGAAAGAAGGAACAAATTAATCTTGAGGGGCCTTCTTAAGCCGGAGGGCTCTCCGGCTAAGTCGGCTCCATCTAAGACTTCAAAGTCTTCCAAGGCCCAGGCTTCTGTGTCCAAGCCTGTGGCCTCGGCTCCGACTCTTTCTGAGTCGAGATCGGCTCGCTGGAGCCGATTCTGCTGCACTTAACCTTCGCACCGATGGCTATCGGTGCCGATTCTGGTTCGACCACTCGTGTCGGCTCCGATCGGTTCTGACCACCATGTGGCTCAGGCATCGGTGTCGGCTCCGATCGGCTCCGACACCGTTACTTTTGTGGCTGTATCGGCTCCGGCTGGAGCCGATGCATCGAAGCTACCTGTCGGCTCCGATAAGTTGTCGGCTCCGGCAGTTTCAGTGGTTTCATCGGCTCCGATGGCTCCTTCGAGGAAGAGGTCTAGGTCCCCTTCCTTGGAGCCGATACTTTCGGCTCGGCCGCCTCCTCCTCGAACGGAGCCATCGGAGCCGATCTTCAAGGTCATCCAGGCTTTCTGACCATGATTTAGAGAGAGTGGTCAGTAGATTACTTAAGTCACAGGCATTGGCCCAAATGTTACATAGTCCATCTCAGCAGACGACTATTGGTCCACACCCCATTGCAGTTCCTCCTTCAACTCTACCCCAGAGATTGGAGTTGGAGTCTTCGGGAATGGTTACTGCTACGGCTGAGGGACAGATACCCCTTCTGTTCCTTCAGCCTCTACTCTTATCTCCTCTTCGAGACCTTCCTTAGAGGGATTCGGTGGCCGGGCTTCCCTGGTCTCCTCCGAGGGGGTGAGTGGCATCGGACCCTTGTCCGAGCCCGCTCTTCCCCTTGGAGCCTCGGCCTTGGTGAGCTCGGCTCCGACATCTGCCTCGGAGACTTCCCTTTCGGTGGGCCCCGGAGTTCCTAGCTCTTCGGAACGGGTTCTCTCGGACCTTCCTGGGAGGGGAGCCTTCGAGGTGATGAAGTGTGTGCTGGCCACTGGTCTCAGCCAGCAGTCTGTTCCCTTAGCTCCTCCCTCTATAGTGCCTGTTGACATCTCTGCCACTTCTCTTGCTACAGGACCCAGAGATCCTCCGCCTCAGGTTTCCCCACTGGGAATATCCCCCTCTTCCGAGGATTCTCCTGATGTGTCGGGAGATCCTCCGCGGAAGAGGACCTGTAAGAGGAAACATGTAGACTCCCCCGAGTCTATCACTTCAGATACTGACTTAGATGAGTCAGAGGGATCCCCAAGATCCCCCTCTGAGGATGTCTCCTTCTCAGACATCCTAGAACTCCTTAGACAGAGGGGAAACTGGCCCACCAATAATCCCTCTGAGGATGAGTCAGGATACCTGAGGCGTTTGGATCTCGGCCCTCCACCTCCTGGGTGTCTCCGCCTTCGACCCCCTTATGCAGGTTATTGCCCGAAGGCGTGGGCTGCTCCTGACTCTGTAGAGCCAGTCCCTAGGAGGCCTTCAAAATTTATTACTGCCCGTCGGACAAGCAATTCCTCACTAAAGGTGTCCCCGCTGATGCCATGGTGGTGGCTGCTGCCACCAAGAAGGAACTTGCAGATCCTTCTGTACCTGTCCATCCTCCTAATAAGGACTCTAGGACCATGGATAGGTACGGTAAGCGGATGTTTTCTTCAGCGACCTTTGCTATGCGTTCGCTGAACTACCTATGTCACTTCACCAGACTCCAAAGGGATATCCTTAAGGAGCTAGGTGAAGTTGTGCAGGATCCTACAGCTGCAGGGGCTCAGGAAAAAATTGCTTCGCAGCTAGGAACCCTTAACTCCATTGCAAACTCCTCCATGCGGCTAATATCATATGCTGCTGATGGAGCGAGTAGGGCCAGGTACAGGTGTGGCTCTTAGACGCCAAGCCTGGATGCGGCTATGTAACTTTGCAGATCCCTTTAAGGCGTCCTTCACAAACTCTCCCTTTGATGGGTCAGCTTTGTTTGGCCCTCAAGTGAAGGAAACACTGACCAGGTGTGAGCAGGACGGCAAAACTCTTTCTGTCGTAGGAGTCCGTTTTCCACCCCTTCTAGACCTTACCCCAAAGGACAGAAGGGTGGCAAAATGTGGTTCCAAATCCCAAGGAGTCACGCCGATTCACGTGGTCAGTTTACCCCTAGAGGCAGAGGGGTAACAACAACAGACGCTCTAGAGGCAGAGGGGGTCCACAAAACCAGGAAAACAGAGAGTCTCTCTCTGACAAGCCCTTTCAGCATCCCTGAGATGTTGCCCGGCTGTCCCTCCTTGGAGGCAGTCGGGGGAAGATTATCGCTGTACCCAGAAGCCTGGCATTCCCTCACTCAAGACAGATGGGTACAGTCGATCATATCCGAGGGTTACATGATTCCTTTCGAGGAAAGTCCTTTTTATCCCTCAAATTCCCTTCCAGATGTACCACCCGGTCTAAGGGAAATTGCAGAGTTAGAAGTCTTAAAACTACTGCAAAAAAGAGCCATTCAGCCAGTTACAACAGACCATTCAGAGCCCGGAATCTACTCAAGGTTCTTTTTGGTCCCCAAAAAGACGGGAGACTGGAGACCAATATTGGATCTCAGCAGACTCAACAAGTCTGTGAGGAAGACAAGATTCCGAATGGTCACTCTTCAGTCAATTTTGCCCTTCTTACAGAAGGACAACTGGATGTGCTCAATAGATCTTCAGGATGCGTATTATCACATAAAAATACACAAACGCTCCAGGAGATTTCTCCGCTTTCGGCTGGGGTCCAGTCATTTCCAGTTCAGAGCCCTGCCCTTTGGTCTCACTACAGCCCCCAGAGTGTTCACCAAGTGCATGGCAGTGGTCACGGCTCACCTGAGACGTCTAGGATTCCAGGTGTTTTCGTATCTCGACGACTGGCTCCTTTCAGCCACCACCAGGCATCAGCTTGTTCAAGCCAGGGATTACACAATAAATCTTTGTGCTCAATTGGGCATCTCGATCAACTTCGAAAAGTCATCCTTATCGCCCTGCCAGTCTATTACTTTCATAGGCGCAAACTTAAACACTGTTCAGATGTCAGCTACCCTTACAGATCAAAGAGTTTCAGACATTCAAAGTCATGTCAGGATCATTCTAGCCAACAAGAAAATACAGGCCAGAATGGTTCTAAAGGTATTAGGCCTCATGGCTGCGGCCATTACTCTTCTTCCCCTGGCTCGTTTCTATATGCGCCTTCTTCAGTGGATGTTGTTCACTCAGTGGTCTTACCAACAACTTCCAATGCGTTACCAGATTCTGGTGACACAGACTTGCAAAAATCATCTTGCTTGGTGGATCACATCTCCCCAGGTTCACCAAGGCAGACACTTTGTACCCCCATCCCCGGTAGCCACTGTCACCACGGATGCCTCCCTGATCGGGTGGGGGGGTCATTATCAGGGCAGGATGGTTCATGGGACGTGGCAGCCGTTCGAGTACCACCTGCACATAAATGTCCTGGAGATGAGAGCAGTGCTTTTAACGTTGCAAGCCCTCAAAGACTTTCTTCCCGTAGGGACAATTGCAGTCCACACAGACAACATGTCTGTAGTTTGGTATATCAACAAACAGGGCGGAACCAAGTCCTACCCCTTGTGTCGAGAAGCGCTCAGACTATGGCAATGGGCAATCTCCTCTCATCGGTTTCTGGTAGCAACGCATATCCCTGGGAAAACCAGCATTGTAGCGGACAGATTGAGCAGAGCTATTCTCATGCCTCACGAGTGGTCTCTCAAGCAATCTATAGTGGAAGAGATTTTTCTGGAATGGGGTCGCCCATGTTGCGATCTTTTTGCTACTCCCCAAAACAGCAAATGCCCGGACTTCTTCTCTCTCTTCCCTCTACCAGGCCATCCCCCCAGAGACGCTCTGACCCAGGATTGGCCCCAGGGACTTCTTTATGCCTTTCCTCCATTTCCTCTGATCCCTCAAGTTATCCAGAAAGCAACCGTTTTGAGAGCCAAAATGATTCTCATTGCTCCTTACTGGCCTCGACAAGTTTGGTTCCCGTTCCTCCATCGTCACCTTTTGGTGCAGCCGTGGCATCTGGACCCAGTGCCAGATCTTCTGATTCACCAATCTGGTCAGCTGCACCGGTCTATCCCTTCTCTCAACCTCACAGCATGGTTGCTCCACTTCCTTCCTTAGCCAGGCTTCCTTTGATCTCTAACCCTGTTAGAGACATCATAGTAGCTTCTTTAAAATCCTCTACCAGGAGGATTTATGCAAGCAAATGGAAACGTTTCTCTTATTGGGCTAAAGCCAAGAATATTGATCCTTTCACTGCCCCAGTTCAGGCAGTTCTGGACTTCTTAGCAGAGATTTTTCATGCAGGCTCCTCTTCTTCCACAGTCAGAGTTCAGTCAGAGTTCAATTGGCTGCTATCTCGAACTTTCATGTCGGGATTGCAGATCACAATATTATGTCCCATAGGCTTTGTAGAGCCTTCTTGAAAGGAATTTTCCTGCTAAAGCCTCCAATCAGGAATCCTCCTCCTCAATGGGATCTAAATTTAGTGCTGACATCCTTGATTCTTCCCCCCTTCGAGCCAGCTGTTTCTTGCTCCCTAAAATTTCTTTCTTGGAAAACTTTATTCCTAGTAGCTATTACATCGGCCAGGAGGGTGTCTGAACTTCATGCTCTATCGGTTCGACCCCCCTATTTGGTCTTTCACAAAGACAGAGTATCATTGAGAACTAATCCGACCTTTTTGCCTAAGGTCGCCTCAAAGACCAATTTGAATCAATCCATTGATCTCCCTGTATTTTTCCCAAACTATTCGAACAGATCCGAACAAAAACTACATTATCTTGATGTCCACCGCCAACTCAGATATTATTTGGACAAAACTAAACAATTTAGGAAATCTGATCAACTCTTTGTTTCCTATGCGGATAACAAGAAAGGCATTCCTGTCTCTAAAGTGACCTTGTCTAGATGGCTTTCTTCGGTCATCTCTGAAATTTATCTGCTCAGGGGAAAACAGCTGTGCTCAAAACCTAAAGCACATTCAACTAGGAGCTTAGCTACTTCTACAGCCTTTCAAGCTAGACTTCCTTTAGACACTATTTGTGCAGCGGCCACTTGGGCCACTCCTCATACTTTTGTTTCCCATTACAAATTGGACTTGGCCTCCAGGGATAGAGCCAGTTTTGGCTCTACAGTCCTCAAGAGTCTGTTCCATTGAGCCACCCAGGATAGAGGTGCTAGGGACGCGGTCCCATCAAGCAAGAATGAAGGCGAGATTGACAACTTAACATTAAGAAGTTATGTACCTACCATAACGTTCCATGTTAGTTGTCTTCTCTCGCCTTCTTGCTTGCGACCCTCCCTCCTTCCCCCAGGCCTGGACAGACCTTTTTTCTGTAAGGAGTTATTATGCTGAAGACCGTTCAGTCCTGGTCTTTCTTCCATCCTGTAGGCTGGCTTTCTTCCTTTGGGAAGTGTTTTATGCTTGGTGCTACTGCCCTTTGTCATCAAACGAGATCTGGGTACTTACCGCCTTGCATCATGGGATATGGGGCTGCCTCGAGCTGGTAAAAGTGACTCTCGAGCTTAGCAAGTGCCGAGTCGGAGCCGAGGATCGGCTCCGAACCCATCAAGCAAGAAAGAAGGCGAGAGAAGACAACTAACCTGGAACGTTATGGTAGGTACATAACTTCTTATTATCAGTTCTCTGCATTGCCCTTTGGCTTATCTACTGCGCCCAGAGTGTTTACAAAGGTTCTGGCTCCAGTAATAGCCTTTTTCAGACTAAGAGGAATACAGATTTATCCTTATTTGGACGATTGCCTGATTATTGCACAAGAAAAGGACGAACTTCTTCATCATCTACAGTATGTGATGGCAGTGTTAAGATGCCTAGGGTATTCTGTGAACGAAACAAAGTCCAGTCTAGTACCCTCTCAGGACATGTGCTTTCTGGGTGTGAGACTGAATACAGCTTCCCAGATGGCTTTTTTGACCCCGGACAAACAAAGAAGCCTTTCTCTTTATTTCCATCAAATGTCTCTACGGTCCAGGCTGACTGCAAGGACAGTCCTTCAAGCCTTGGGGTTCATGGCATCTTGTATTCTGGTGCTTCCCAATGCCAAATTGCATATGAGGAAGCTTCAATGGTATCTCAAAAATGTATGGACACAGCATTGCCAAGATCTAGACACTGTCATTCAGATAATACCTTGCATTCAGAAGGAGTTTTTGTGGTGGGCTCAGGAATGTCACCTAAACAAGGGACTCTCTGTGACCCGGCCAGAGGCGAGTCAGATTCTAACGACAGATGCCTCGGACAAGGCTTGGGAGCACACCTCAATGGAAAATGGGTGCAAAACACGTGGCCTGTCAAACTCCAACATTTGCATATCAACTTGAAGGAAATGTTAGCAGTCCAGTTTGCATTGATGGCTTTCAAAGATTTACTTCACCCAGGGCAGGTGTTGATTCAAACAGACAACACTACTGTCATGTGGTACATCAACAAGCAAGGGGGAACCCATTCTTACCCTCTTTGCAGGCAAGCGATGATTCTGTGGGAAACTGCTCTCAATCTACACCTCAATCTTCAGGCAAGGTTTCTACCAGGAGCACAGAACTCCTTAGCAGATGTGTTGAGCAGACAAATAGTGGATCCTCACGAGTGGAAATTGGATCCTCATGTATTTCGAAAGTTGACAGTGTTATGGGGAACTCCAGACATAGATCTGTTCGCTTCTCCACTAAATTACCAGTTGCCAAAGTTTTGCACAAAAATGTTTCATCACACAGCTTAGAAGGTGGACGCTCTATCATTCAGTTGGAACAATCTGCATGTATATGCCTTTCCACCTCTGCCTCTTCTTCCCAAAGTACTTTTGAAGGTCAGACAAGACAAGCCAACCATGATTTTGATAGCACCGGATTGGCCTCGACAACACTGGTACCCACTCCTGAGGAGTTTAGTACGAGAACCTCCATGGCCTCTGCCTTTGATTCCGCACCTTCTGTCACAAGAGGACAGTCACTTCCTCAATGTCAAGATTCAGTCTCTGCATCTAACAGCCTGGCATATTCTGTTTTAGACTCTGGAGGGTCTCAGCTTCCACAACAAGTTTTGAATGTTATTTTGGAGGCCAGGAGGCCTAGTAACCAGAAAAGTTTACGCTGATAAATGGAGGAGATTTTTTATTTGGAGCAAAGGGAAGGACTTTGATGTCTCCAAACCTGATTTAAGTGTTGCTCTTCAATATCTTACTGAATTATTGGACAAGGGTTTGTCTTTCTCCTCGATAAAGGTCCATGCTGCAGCCATTTCTGCTCACTATGATTGTGACCCTCCTTTATTCTCTCATCCTTGGTTTAAGCAGTTTCTTAGAGGGGCAAAGAATATAAGACCCCCTCGTAGAGCTCCTACTCCTGCTTGGGATCTCAATTTTGTGTTGGAAAAACTTACTCTACAACCTTTTGAGCCTGCAGCTACTGCCGAGTTAAAGTATTTGTCATGGAAAACTGCTTTTTTGTTGGCCATTACCTCTGCAAGAAGGGTTTCTGAATTACAGGCCCTCATGGCAGTGGAGCCTTTCCTGATTTTTCATAAGGATAGGGTATCTTTGCGTACTAATCCTTCCTTTATGCCTAAAGTGGTTTCTAGTGTGGCCTTAAATCAAACTATTCATTTGCCTACCTTTTATGCAAACCCCCAAAATAGAGGGGAGAAAATTTTGCATACTTTGGATATTCACAGGCAGTTGTGTTATTATTTGAGCAGAACCAAGGAGTTCAGCAGTCTCAGCAGTTGTTTGTTTCTTTTGCTTTCGGTTCACAGGGTAAACCTGTTTCAAAACAAACTATTTCTAAATGGATTGGGTTTTGTATTTCTTTCTGTTATTCCCATCATGGTAAGGAGATTCCTGCTGGAATCAGGCCTCATTCCACTAGGGCTACTGCTACTTCTACGGCCTTTCTAAGGGGGGTAGCTACAAAAGACATTTTGGAGGCAGCTACTTGGAGTTCAGTGCATACTTTTTCTAAACATTACCACCTTCCTCTTTATTCTAAGTCTAGGGCTGGATTTGCCACTGCAATTTTACAGGGCATTTTAGCGGCCCCTAATGCTTTATGATTTTTACCATCCTCCCTTTCCCGTTGCTTTGGGATTCTACCCATAAGTAAGGACTGCAGCAATGTGAGATGAAGAACATAGTACAGTGTTGTACCTACCATAAATGTAGATGTTCGAAGATCCACATTGCTGCAGTCCAATTTACCCTCCCTCCTTCCCCACTGTTGTTTGACATGGTGCTATGCTTTAGGTGATGGTTGTTGTTGGGCATGTTTTTTGGGAGGTATTCTGTTTTTGGCTGTGGCCTTTCTGGTTTGGCCTTCTGACATCTGGGGCAAGAAAAGACTGAGGATATGACGTCGGTCATGCGCCTTTATACCCTGACGCGCTGATGTCAGATCTAGGCGCCCATGACCGACGTCAGCCTAATACTTTGGTATTCGGGCCGACCGAGGACAGCGGACTACCCATAAGTAAGGACTGCAGCAACGTGGATCTTCGAACATCTACATTTATGGTAGGTACAAAACTGTACTTTTCTTTTGCTTTGGGCTCTCAGGGGAAACCTGTTTCAAAACAAACTATTTCTAAGTGGATTGGCCATTGTATTGCTTTTTGTTATTCTCATCATGGTAAGGAGATTCCGGCTGGAATCAGACCTCATTCCACTAGGGCTACTGCCACTTCTACTGCTTTTTTAAGGGGTATAGCTACTAAAGATATTTTGGAAGCAGCTACTTGGAGTTCAGTGCACACTTTTTCTAAACATTACCATCTCCCTCTTTATTCCAAATCTAGGGCTGGGTTTGCCACTGCAGTCTTACAGGGCATATTAGCAGCTCCCAATGCTTTATGATTTTGCCAACCTCCCCTTACACTTGCTTTGGGATTCTACCCACAGGTTATGACTGCAGCAATGTGAGATGAAGAACATAGTACAGTTTTGTACCTACCATAAATGTAGATGTTCAAAGATCCACATTGCTGCAGTCCAATTTACCCTCCCTCCTTCCCCTCTTTAGTTTGGAGTGGTTGTATGGTTTGGGTCGTAGATGTTGTTTGTACATGGGTTTTGGAGGTTTTTCTATTTTTGGCTGTGGCCTTTCTTTTTAGGGCCTTCTGACATCTGGGGCAAGAAAAGACTGAGGATATGACGTCGGTCATGCGCTTTAATACCATGACGCACTGACGTCAGATCTGAGCGCCCATGACCGACGCCAGCCTAATACTTTGGTATTCGGGCCGACCGAGGACAGCGGACTACCCACAGGTTATGACTGCAGCAATGTGGATCTTCGAACATCTACATTTATGGTAGGTACAAAACTGTACTTTCTCCTCTTCCAGTAGCTACGGTGACCACGGACATCTCCCTGATCGGGTGGGGGGGGGGGGGCATTTTCAGGGCAGAACAGTCCAAGGCACCTGGCAGCCTCATGAGTACCATCTGCATATCAACGTCTTGGAGATGAGAGCAGTGCTTTTAGCATTGCAAGCTCTTCAGAACTCTCTTCCCACCGGGACCATTGCAATTCAAACAGACAATATGTCAGTAGTATGGTACATCAACAAGCAGGGCGGAACCAAGTCCTACCCCTTATGTCGAGAAGCACTCAGACTTTGGCAGTGGGCGATCTCTTCCCAACGGTTTCTGATAGCAGCGCACATCCCTGGGAAGTCCGTTATAGCAGACAGGCTGAGCAGAGGAATTCTCATGCCTCACGAGTGGTCTCTCAATCAGACTGTGGCGGACAAAATCTTCCGCAAATGGGGTCAGCCTTGTTGCGACCTTTTTGCCACCCCCTTCAACAGCAAGTGCAACAATTTCTTCTCTCTCCTCCCTCTTCCTGGACACTTCGCCAGAGACGCTCTAGTTCACGATTGGCCTCAGGGACTTCTTTATGCATTCCCTCAGTTTCCCCTGATTCCCAAACTAATACAGAAAGCTACCACATTGGGATGCAAGATGATCTTCATTGCCCCTTACTGGCCTCGACAAATGTGGTTCCCATTCCTGCATCATCACCTTCTGGAGCAGCTCTGGATCCTGGACCCACTTCCAGACCTCCTGATCCATCAATCGGGCGGGCTGCACCAATCTCTTCAATCTCTCCAGCTCACTGCTTGGTTTCTCCACTTCCGACCTTAGCCAGGCTTCCGAACATCTCCCACTCGGTGTGTGAAATCATCTTATCCTCGCATAAGTCTACCACTAGAAAAACTTATGCTAGTAAGTGGAAACGTTTTTCCTTATGGGCAGAGACCAGGAATATAGATCCCTTTTCAGCCCCTGTGCACCATATTTTAGAATTTCTAGCGGAACTTTTTCGAGCTGGATCCTCTTCTGCCACGATTAGAGTTCAGCTATCTGCAATTTCAAACTTTCATACTGGCCTATCTGATACAAGCATCATGTCCCATAAGGTTTGTAAAGCCTTTCTTAAAGGGACCACTCTACTCAGGCTCCCAGTAAGAGATCCCCACCTCCATGGGATCTGAATTTGATTTTAGCTTCCTGCCCCCTTTGAACTGGCAGCTTCTTGTTCCTTGAAGTTTCTTTCTTGGAAAACCCTTCTTCTGGTTGCAGTTACATCGGCTAGAAGAGTTTCTGAACTTCAGGCTCTGTGTGTTCGTCCTCCTGACCTAGTTTTTCACAAGGATAGAGTTTCTCTTCGGACTAACCCTTCCTTTCTTCCAAAGGTTACTTCTGATAATAATTTGAATCAGTCCATTGACCTACCTGTGTTTTTTTCCAAATTATTCCAACAAGGCAGAATACAAGTTACATCAGTTGGACGTTCATAGACAATTACGCTTTTACTTGCATAGAACCAAGCAAATCAGAAAATCAGACCAGTTTTTCCTGTCCTATGCTGAGGGTAAACAAGGTATACCAGTGTCGAAAGTAACCTTATCTAGGTGGTTGACATCTATTATTACATTTATATATCAGTTAAGGAATAGAGTTTCCTGCTAAACCAAAAGGTCACTCCACCAGAGCTCTAGCTACTAAAGTGGCTTTTCAGGCCAGATTGCCAATGGAAACTATTTGTGCGGCAGCTACATGGGCTAATCCACATACCTTCATTTCACATTATAAGCTGGATGTGGCCTCCAGGGGCAGAGCTGATTTTGGTTCCACTGTTCTGAAGAGTCTGTTCCGATGAGCCACCCAGGATTGAGGTGCTAGGGATGCTGTCCCAACCAGCAAGAATGAAGGTGAGATAGACAACTTAACATTAAGAAGTTATGTACCTACCATAACATTCCATGTTAGTTGTCTTCTTCTCACCTTCTTTCTTACATCCCACCCTCCATCCCCCTATCCTAGTAGACCGAGAAGAGTTTGTTTTTTATCACTGGCTGAGTCTTCTCTGGCTATAACTTCTGACCATCAGTCTCTCCAGTAGGTTCATGTATCCTACTACAGTTTACTGTATTATTATAATTGTTATTATTATGTCTGTAGTTAGGTTTATCAAACAAGATCTGGGTATCTAGCGCCAGGCATCATGGGGATATAGGGGGGCCTCGAGCCAGTAAGCAGCTCTCGAGCTTTTGAAAATGGCCGAGTTGGAGCCGAGGATCGGCTCCCGAACCCAACCAGCAAGAAAGAAGGCGAGAAGAAGACAACTAACATGGAACGTTATGGTAGGTACATAACTTCTTATTTTAGAGACTGACGTACGATTTTTAGTAACTTTCAAACAGAGGCATTACTTTTAAGTTTTGTGGAAAAAAATGTTAAAACTAATTTAAAACTACTTTTTCCTTGATCAAAGTTGAAGTATTTTACTATTAGGGTTGGACTATGTTTTTTAATTTTTTTTTTATTTTTTTTTTTGTGCAAGTGACTTTTTTAATACTTAAACTGTTTTACTGACTATCGCAGTCAGGCCTCAAGAATCAGGCATCTTTTTTTTTTTTGGCTTTACCATTTAACGACATATCTTTTGCCGCCACAGCAAACTACTGAAGTGCCTTAGCTGCAGATGGGTGATTGTGTTGTGGCCATTTCTGTTTCCTAAGACCACTCAATTCTTTCCTTACTCCCCTGTTGTAGTTCCTACATCCACTGTAGACCAGGTGTTAGACATCCTCTGTGGTTGCTGAGTGCTCTTGGTAGGCAAGAACCGCTCTTGTCGGCCCCAGGAGAAGGAGCAGTGAATCCCTCTCTGCCTAGCCAGCCTAGAAGTCTTGTCCCTTGGGAGGTTTTGCATGGCAAATGTGGATCTGCTTCAGAAATTCCTGACAAAAAGAAGTAAAAAGTGAGATGGATGTCTTCTGTCTCAGTTGCTTTAGACTGGAGTCATTTATTTGGCTTACCTCAGGGTTTAGTTTAGGCTGTTGACCTTTCCAGTGCTGCTATTTCTGGCAGGAGTAAAAGGGATTCCTCATTTTTCTAAAAAGGCTCAAGATGTGAACAATAAAATTATTATGCTGGGACACCTTCTGTTACTTCTCCTTAGGTTTCTGATTCAATTCTAAGGATGGTGTGACTTCTCTTGGTTCTATTTAAGGATTCTGTTTGTGAAACTTTCCAGAACTGGTCTGTTGTACTGGGAATGTAATGACATCCCACTGTCTCTGACAAAGTATAATAATGTGCTGCAACTTGAATTTCCTGAACCTACACCAGTTCCTCCTGTTCTTTCAACTTTATTGGATGTATGTTGTCAGCCAGCCTGATGTCCCCAAGAAAGCAGATAGATTGTAAAGTTCCTCAGTCTTGCACGTTTTTATATTCTACCCTCAAGTTAGTCCCAGCAGTGATTTTTCTGGTAAACTAAGTTACTGCTAAACATTTGGTTAATCCCAGTGTCGGTCCTTCTGACAAAGATGGGAAAGCATTTTATAGATTTGGGTGGTATATTCCCCTGCAACACTTATTTTTAGATTTTTTAATTGTCAAGCTTATATGTTAAACTTTATACCAGTCTTTTGAAAACATGAGCATTATGGCATCTTTTTTCTCATCTGCCGAAAAAGCAGCATTGTGTAATATTTATTGCTTCTGTGTCTCAAGTGTTTACCCACTTTTTCTGTGGCTTTCATGAAAAGGGTGACTCTAGGAGGATTCTAGAGGCAGCAGTTTGGTCCTCTGTACATGCTTTTACAAAGCACTACAAATTGCTTACTTTTCCAGGTCTAGAACAGGCTTTGCTAGGACCATTCTCCATGGGGTCCTGGATTCGTAATTTCTTCCTCCCCTCGCTCTTTTGTATCTAAACTGTCATAATCTACCCAAATAGCTTAGGCTGCTGCAGCAGTACAACAAAGTATAGTTGTGTATATAACCATATAGCATTAAATGTTCTAATAGTTCACTGTTGCAAGTAGCTGTCCTCTCTGTCCAGCCCCCTTTCTGAAGCTGTTGTGATGTACTGCCAAGGTGGCATTATATGTTTAATACGTACACACACAAATCTGTATGTATATTTGCACGTCTTTGTTGTATATCTTTGTGTATATAGTTACTCAGGTTTTATATTTCCTAGCATTTTCCCTTCAGGGCTATTGCCATCCTTCTTGGGGCAGTAAAGCCCTGAAGCTTTTAGTGGTCTAACAGCCTTTTATAATGAGCTGTATTTAAACTCTTGGCAGTTTCAGCATTTGGAAAGTGCCCTCAGACATTGAAAGTGATCTGTTAGAACATCTAATCTGATGATGTTGATCTTCGTTCATTCCTTACTGATGGGTTATTGGTTCCATCCTCTGAACCGAGTCGGCCAAATATCAAGCTCGCGTCGGCCAAAAACTCTCAAGCCAAGGTCCTACCCAGAATGCTCTGCTTCCTGTTACCTCAGATCTCGTTTGCCGCATTGCTGTACAGCCATGTCAAGCCACTCTCTTCAGCTGTCTAATTTTTTTAAGTTTTATAGATCGTTTCTACTTTAAAGTTTTTCAAACAGTTTCTGCTAATATTCTATTGTATACTTAAGACTCTCTCCCTTTAGTCTATTTCTCTTTATTACCTTTTTCTTACCTTTGAGGTAATTCTTCACTACCATCGTTGGTAAGCCTTCTTCCTTCTCTCCTTACCCTTTTGGGTAGCCTTTCCTCTTCCTTTTGGTACTGTTCTTCTTCTCCACATCATTATGTCGGATAAGAAAAGTAGTGTTGGTATTAAGCAGTGTAAGGATTGCGGCCGTAAGTTACCACTTTCTGATGGCCATGATTTGTGTCTGTTTGAATGTCTTCCACCTTACTGTGGATCCCCCGTGTGGGATTTGTAGAAATTTTTCGACCAGGACTCTTAATGAGCGAAAGAACAAATTAATCTTGAAAGATCTTGTCAAATCTCCTTTCCTTGAGGCTATTTCTGGGATGGAGGGCTCACCCCCCTCCTGCTAAACCCCACAAGAGGCGTTCTTCCTCTTCCTCATTGAGGTCTCTCACTTCATCTCCCTCTGGAGATTGTAGCGAGTCGACTCATAAGAATGTGAAATTGACTACTACTTCAGTGCTGCCACCTGTGTAACCCTGTTGGCTGCAGGCTCGGCACCGCCCCAACTGATTCTTGCTCCAGCCATGTCTTCCTTATCGACATCGGCATGGGAGTTCCGGGTGAAAACAATTATGGCTCCGACAGTTCCGTCACAGCCCTTACTGGCACTGTCCACGCAGGTACAGTCCCCTTCGGCACCGTTGGTACAATCCCCTTTGGCTCAGAGTATGATGTTCCTGTCCTCCACGGTGCAGACACTTTCAGCACCGACATGTTCGGTGTAGCACTTTTCGGCACTGTCATTACCAATGCAGACACTTTCCTCAACAGCACCATACCCGTCGGTGCAGACCTTTGCTTTTACGGTGCAGACACCTTCGACTTCTGTGGTGCTGACGTCCGCGCAGACTACTTCCACACCATTCTCTTTGGTGCAGACATCCTCTGTTCGGGGCTCTGCACCTCTCAAATTAGCAAGGACTAAGTACTCTCCTTCCTTAGAACCATTTGTTGGTAGCCAATACAGTCCTTTTCTAGAAAGACCAGAATTGCCCCGAGGTCGACCAGGAGCTTCTCTGAGCATGATCTCTCTCAACCATCGAAATCCACGTTCCCTCTTTCAGGTAAACCCATATCTCCTCAAACTCCAACGTACACTCCTCCAACTTCCACCCAAGTATCGAAGCCCATTACTCCGACAGCAGCTTCCCTTCCTCCAACTCCAGTAGTGGATCTCACTTTGGAACCGGAGTCATCCTTGTGGCCCTCGGTGCACTGGGCTTCGGGCCCTCCTCAGGCCAGTGGCTGTGCCGTGGGGAAGGGCATTCTTGGGTCCATGCTGATTTTTTTCTATGGCACCCTCCAAGAATCCTCCCTCTCCAACACTTCACAGCCCTCTTGAGACTCCTGGTCTGGGAGTCGGCTCGTCGGGGCGGGGTGTGACCCTGGTTCCGAGGTTGTCATGCTCTGTTCCAGACTCCCATCCCTCCTTGGACGGGCCGGCCTTCCAGGCCATGGAGAGGGTGCTTGCCTCTGCTGGCAAACCCCACATGTCTGAGTCCCCCCCCCCCTCTGTGCCCAACTCTCACAAGCCACAGCCACCAGACACTGGGCACAAGGGCCTCAGGTTTCTCCTCCTCAGGAGACCCCCCACTTTGCAGTCTTCCCCATAACCTCCCACTGAGGCAGTACCCCGCAAAGCGTCATGCAAGAAGAAAGCACATGGACTCCACTGAGGAGTCATTGACTGAAGATACGGACTTTGATGAAGGGGAAGGATCCCCACGGTCACCCTCTGATGAGGTGTCCTTTGGTGACATCCTAGAGATCCTTAGGCAAAGGGGTGACTGGAAGTCCTCTAATCCTTCCTCTGAGGAATCCGTATTCCTGCAGGCCTTTTATGCCCAGCTCCCTACCTCCTGGGTTACCCCACTGGCCGATGAGCTCGTCCAGCTCATCGTCCAGTGTGCATGGAAGGCTCCTGACACCCTGGAAGTGATACCACAGAGGCCTAATAAAATCTGATCGCCCCCAGCCGAGCATCCCCATTGATCACAGGGTCTTCCAGTAGATGCTATGGTGGTGGCAGCTGCAACTAAGAAGGATTTGGCAGAAGAGCCAAACTGTCCATCCACCGAACAATGAATCCCGGCGATAGACAGACTAGGGAAACTTGTTTGCTTCATCGACCTTCGCCATAAGGTCTTTGAAGTATTTGGCACACTTTGCCAGGCTTCATAGGGATCTTATCAACCAACTCTCAGAAACCTTGGCAGGAGCTGTTTCTAACAAGGTCCGTGACAACGTGGCTTCTCAGCCACCCTAGAGTCCATTTCCAACTCTTCCATGCATCTTATTTCTCACTCAGCGGAAGGAGCGGCTGGTGCGCAGGTATAGTCACCAGACGACATGCCTGGGTGCACCTTTGCGACTTCGTGGACTCCTGTAAGGCTTCCCTCCTGAATGCCCCATCGAGGCTGCTTCTTTGTTTGGCCCTGAAGTGAAAGATATGCTGGCAAGGTGCGAACAAGATGGCAAGACCCTGTCTGCCATTGGTGTCAGACACTCCACTCCTCAACGATTCTATCCAGAAATCAGAGGAGCGGGAAGATGTGGCACAGGAAATCGCAGGGCTCTTTCCGGGATGCACGTGCCGAGTTCTCCCGTGGAGGCAGAGGGGAAAACTCCAATGGAAGGACCCCCTTTTTGGGGCAGAGGACGTCAGCGAAACTGAGGTTCCAGAGATTCTATCTCTGGCCAACCCTATCAGCGCTCCTGAAGCGTTGCCCGACTGCTCACCTCTGGAAGCGGTCGGGGGTTGTTTCTCCTTTTACCCCGCTGCCTGGCAAAATATAACCACTGACTCTTGGGTACAGCAGATAATATCCAGAGGCTATCGCATCCCCTTCCATCTTTGTCCAATCTCATCCAGAGTATTACCTGACGTTCCACCCAGTCAAAGGAAAGCAGCAGCATGCGAAAGCCAAAAAAGACAGGGGACTGGAGACCAGTTCTGGATCTCAGCACACTGAACAAATTTGTAAAAGCAGAAATTTCGGATGGTCATGGTTCAGTCTATCCTTCCTCTTCTGGAAGAAGACGACTGGATGTGCTCTGTAGGTCTTCAAGATGCATATTACCACATAAAAATGGACAAATGCTCAAGAAGTACCTCCGCTTCTGCATAGGAGCCAATCACTACCAATTTTGAATTCTGCCCTTCGGTCTCTCTACAGCCCCCAGAGTGTTCACCAAATGCATGGCAGTGGTTATCACTCACTTGTGACTACAAGGATTCCAGACGTTTCCATATCTAGATGACTGGCTCCTTATCGCCCCCACCAAGTGTCTACTGGAGGAAGCCCTGCACTACACTCTCCTCACAGCACAAAGGCCTGGGAATCACTATAAACTGGGAGAAATTCAACACGACCCCAGTTCAGTCTTTGGCATTTATAGGGGTACTGTTGGACACAAGAAATTGTGCAGCATCTCTTCCGGACCACAGGCTTCAAAGAATAAGGCAACAGGTTCAACTGCTGCTCTCTCACCACAAATCCCCAGCTCAATCTATACTCCAACTCTTGGGGTCAATGGCAGCCTCAATCACCATTGTTCCTCTAGCCAAATTCCACATGAGGCTCCTTCAGTGGTTACTTCTCACTCAGTGGTACTTTGTTCAACATCCTTTGTCTTTTTAGATAAGTGTAACTCAGAGATGCAAGCAAGATTTACTCTGGTGGACGTCTCGAAATCCCCAACAATGGTCTCGCCCCTTCAGCCCCCATCAACTGAAAGCCACGGTGACTACGGATGCCTCCCTGATTGGAGGGGGGGGGCTATGTCAGGGAAACTCAGTCCAAGGCACCTAGTCAGAGACAGAAGCCCTTTTGCATATTAGTGTCCTGGAACTGAGGGCGGTGCTACTAGCATTGCAAGCATTTCATTACATCCTTCCATCAGGGACTATTGATCCAGTCAGACAACATGTCAGTGGTCTGGTACATCAAGCAAGGGGGCACCAGATCTTACCCGTTATGTCAAGAGGCCTTGAGAATATGGCAATGGGCGAAAACTTCCAACCGCTTTCTGATTGCAACTCACATTCCCGGGAGCTCCAACATGATAGCGGATAAATTGAGCAGGTGTATTCTACAACCTCATGAATGGGCCCTCAACCCTGTGATAGCGGCAAGAATCTTCAACCACTGGGACCAACCTTGCTGCGACCTATTCTCCTCCCCAACCAACTACAATTGCAGCAACTATTTTGCCCTGATTCCCCCTCGTGAACAGTCACTGAGAGACGGTCTAGTCCACACTTGCCCCTCGGGTCTACTTTATGCTTATTCTCCTCTTCCAATTTCTGAAGAAAGCATGATAGTTGAAAAGCAAAGTGATCCTCATTGCTCCATATTTGCCTCAATAAGTCTGGTTCCCCTTCCCCCAGCCTCACCTGCTAGATCAACCGTGGATCCTCCATCCATCCCCAGTGTTGATCTCCCATCCACAGGGTCTGACTTATCACATCTTTTCCACTCTGGGGTGTCTGCCTCTACTATTCGTGTGCATTTAGCTGCCATTTCAAATATCCACATTGGTTTTCAGGATTCTTCGCTTATGCCACATAGACTCTGTAAAACTTTCTTGAAGGGGGTTATCCACCTAAAATCTCCCTTTAGAGAACCGGTACAACCTTGGAATTTGGTATTGGTTCTGCAAGCTCTAACAGCTCCCCCCTTTGAACCTGTGTCTTCATGTGATGTAAAATCTTTCTTGGAAAACTCTGTTCCTGATTACAATTACATCAGCCAGATGCTTGTCAGAACTTCAAGCCTTATGCATCAATCCTCCCTATCTTATCTTCCATAAGGATAGGGTATCACTGAGAACTAATTCTTCCTTTTTACCAAAAGTGATGTCAGAGCGGTCTATCAACCAATCTATTGACCTTAGTGTTCTTTCCTGACCACTCTAACAGGGGAGAGTATTGTCTGCACTCCTTGGATGTTAGTAGGTAAATATGATTTTATCTGGACAGAACAAAATCTACCCGTAAATCAGACCAACTGTTCCTGGCTTTTTTTCTGGACCTAGACAAGGTTATCCTGTCTCAAGTTACACTGGCTTCATGGTTGAGAAATTGTATTACCTTTATCTACAACAAAAACAGTCACCTTGCCTCAGAGTCAAAGCACATTCTACAAGGTCTATGGCAACTTCAGCAGCTTTCCATGCTAAGGCTTTCCTCAAGGATATTTGCTCAGCTGCAACTTGGGCCAAACCTCATACCTTTATTCTTCATTACAAATTGGACTTGTCCTCCAGAGGTAGAGCTTCTTTTGGCTCCATGGTGCTCAGGAATGTCCTTCCAGGAGGGCCACCCAGGGATACAGGTAGCTGAGGACTCTGTCCCATCAGTAAGGAATGAACGAAGGTTAACATCAGATAAAGAAGTTATGTCTTACCATAACATTCCATCTGTGTTGTTTATCTACGTTCAGTCATTACTTCCCACCCTCCGTCCCCTTAGAAGGTTCCTGGTTGTACTCGTATACTCCTTTATTGTAGGTCTGTTATTACCAGAGGTAGCCTCTACTTTTATCTATCAACTTGCAAACTTTATCTGAGGTAACAGGGAGCAGAGCTTTCTGGGGAGGATCTTGGCTCGAGAGTTTTTGGCTGACGCGAGCTTGATATTGGCCAGCTCGGTTCTGAGGACGGAACCGATAGCCTATCAGTAATGAATGAACGAAGATCAACAACACAGATGGAACGTTATGGTAAGACATAACTTCTTTTTATAAGTTTATGTACATCACTATAATTTCCAGTACACATAAAGATCCTTTTCTGGATTTATCAAGCACAAAATATCATCTGCAAGTAATGCTAATTTTTAATTACCATACCAGTTAATATCTTTGAAATTTTTAATCCCTTATTTTCTTTGTCAGGAGCTCAAAAAAAAAAAATTTAGCAGAGAGAGGACATCCCTGCCCAGCAATACCTCTCAACCTCTTAAAGCAAGAAGTCTGCTTAAAGCCATAAATAAAAGTGGAACAAAGCCCCAAAAATAGGGACAATTTTTAAATGTTGCTCTTACAAACTTAGAATTTTCTGAAGTATATGAAATCTGAAACTCAGATGTCTGTCATTATTTTCTGACTTCAGTCTTTAATGCTTTGCCACTAATTTGCCAGAAAACCACAATTTAATGACAAACGGACCAAAAATATGAGGCAGAAATCTGGACATTTTGCGAAAATCTATATAGTTAAGAGGTATGCTGTCCAGTTCCTATATTCACACACATCTCATCAGAGAGGAACCTTCCAACTTCATTCCTGTCTTCAGTCCTTTCTTGTGTACTGTTCATTAATCCTATTACTCTGTCAGATAAAACAAATGCTACAATTACCCTCCTCAAAAATCCCTGTGTATTCTGTCAGATGCTTTCTATGCGTTAAGCCCCACCAATGGTAACGGAGTTTTCTTAGTCTATACACCCCTCTCGTTCATCATTGTTTTAGTAATATTATCAAATATATGCCACCCCTCCACAAATACACATTGATCCACATCTATCAACTTTGGTAATGGGCTGAGCCTGTGACTGGTAATTGTTTGATCAGTGTTCTACCCTGATAAATTTAGATAAATAAATCTTTGCCATTCTCTTGACCATTATAGACATAAACACTTTTTATAATCATTGTATAAAGTTAACATGGGTCTGTTGGAACTGTATCTGAATGGTCTTTACTGTCTTTGGGGTTGTACAGCCACTACAGCTGTCTTCTAAGATGCTGGTACTTCTGTAACATTTAAAAATGTTAAACAACAAGACTTTACAGATCTTTGTGACTTTCTTCCCTCCTAACTTCCAGTTTTCCAGAGGAATACCATCTGTTCCTGAAGACGTCACTACGATTGCTTATACATCACTCTTTTTATATTATCTTTTCCTGTTGGCTTTTAATTGTTGAGCTCCATCCTCCTCTAACCTTGGCATAATTAAGTCATCCATGAATATTTCCATGTGTACATTTTCCTGATTTCTCATTTTCATAAAATTTCCAAAATATCATTTAATACCTTTACAGGATCTTATTTTTTCTTTTTTCTTGTCATAAGCTCCCTAAGTTTGGCTACAACTTTCTACTTGCTGTTGTCTGCTTTAATACTAAAAGTTGTTGTGCTCTAGAGTTATCAAAAATAGTTCCTTAACTATAGAAGTGTTCTTATTTTTCCTTTAGTACTTTGTAGTTGCTTCTCTTCTTGTTCTATGGGATTCTCCTTTTTCTACAGCATTTTAACCTTTGTCAACCCTTTAAATAAATCCTGTTGCTTCTTTCTCATATATTCTGTCTGTCTTATTTCTACCATGTTTTAAACTCCATTTTTGCTTTAACCCACACACATTTCCTGACCCCTCTGAAGTAAGTTCTATCTTTTGTAATAACTTGGACAATGTTCAGTACCTATTCGCTCACTTCTTATCATAACAGATAAGTATAATAGTGTCAGTGTATCATTTCACTGCATCTTTATCTTTGTACCTGATATTGTCTTTTCCATCAAGCTTCAACATGTGGGTTTATAGGATTTGTCCTGGATCTGATGGTGGCCTTCTCTGAGACTGATTCCAGCACTCTGCCTCCTCTACCCGCAATACACTGCTGTCCCCATCTACCCCGGTTCTTGTTTACTGCATTGAGAGATTGCGGTGCGATTGGTGAGCTGTGTCTGTGTATCCTTTTTTTTTTTGTCAGTAGAATTTTTTGGGCTTTTTCACCTTCCAGATGCACTAAGGTGTCTCGTAGTTATGTGTTGCAGTTAGTGTTGGTAGCCTAATTTTTTCTGTGTACTACTGTTAGATTGTAGTGTGCCTGGGCATTCCTGTCCTTTGCAATCTGTCCTGCTTTTTCTTATTCTATACCAAAAACAGTTAAAGCAGTTTTTTCATAGTTCTTTTTTATGGCTTTAGATCATCTGTTTGTTATTAGTCCTTAGGATTTTACATAGATAGGTAGCTAGGAAATAACTTTGTGTGGGTTTCTCTGATATTGCATTTTTATGTGACTCTTGCATCTGCATCTTTCTTTTTACATGGATAAAGAGGAGGAGAGAAGCTTCACAAAGTGCATAACTTGTGGCTGTAAGCTACCTTCTCAGGACACTTATGATCAGTGTGTTTACTGCCTCTGCACATCTCACCTTGATGACAAGTGCAGTATCTGTTTTTGTTTTAGGACTCTGGCATTGAACAGTGCTGAGTGAAATTGGTGCTGAAGGGCATAGCTCTCAACCTCTTGGCACAAAAAATCTGGGCAAAGCCAAAATAATGGGGGAACAAAACCATAAAAGTAGGGATACATTTAAATATTGCTCTTATAAACTTAGAAAGTTGCTAGAAAAAAAGGTGTTGTGTTATGCATTTTCTGGAGGATATGAAGTCTGAAACTCAAATACCTGTCATTTAGTGAATTCACTCCTCACAGATTTGCCACAAAAATCCTGAAAACCACAGATTTTATGAGGAACAGATAAAAAATGTGAGGCAAAAATCTGGACAGTTGAGAGGTATGCTAAAGGGTTTGCAGCCCTCTGCAGCTTCCCCTGCCTTCTTGCCCTTCACTTTCAAAGCTTGACAATACTAACAGGATCAGGGTGACAATGACTCAAAATCCCAGGCTAAAAACAGAGATGACCACAAGAGAGTGACTCCTGTAGCTTCCAACCAGTGGGAGCCAAAGGTTCACCAACCTTCAGCTCCTCCAGCTACATCGGAGCCAAGGTCGGTCCTGTCCTCCAGTGTCCAATCAGCTGTGTTACTGGTGTTGAGGAAATCAGTTTCCCTTACTTCTAGTATTCCCAGCCCATTTTTAGTTAAGGATGGGGCTGGTTCAGGTAAGTTTCTCACCCTCTCTTCACCTGTTACTCCAGGGGAATTCTGTCCTGAGTCATCTTCATCTGCTGTCCAGATCAGAGCTTCTCCAGTTCAGATCCTAATTGCAGCGGGATGGTGTCCAAAACTTGTTTGGTTATGCTCATTCCACACCAGGTCCCTTGGAAGTTTGAAGTCATCAGATTTAAAACAGCTGATGGTCTCTCTTTTTTTTTCCAGGCTGCGATAGACCTAAGACTCCTTCCAGCTGCCTCAGCCCCATTATCAGTGGATTCAGCTCTCTCTTACTTTTCCTCCCATGGACGCTTTGGCACCATGGTTTTTGGATTCAGTTGCTTTGCTGTTACCAAGGTTAACTCTGTGGTCATGGCCTCTTTGGGCACTGACGCCCTCCTTGGCTTTCTTGACTTTAGTGGCATTGGAGCTGCGATTGTGTCTGAGCAGAGTTTGAGGCATTGTAATCCTGGGGTCAAAGTCAACTCTCCAGGTTTCTGAATTATCTTTTCCTCTTCAGGCATCCACAGTCAAAAGTTTGGCTTTGTTCTCTGAGTCTTAGGTCAGGTCAGCAATGAAGACCGGTGTCTTGATGTGATCCTCTCGCCAGCATGGTAACAGCTCCGGCTGTCTGGCCTTGGCTTCAGCTTTTGGTTACATAGAGAATATTTTCTCTAGGTCAGAGGTGGCTTGGTCGGCAGCTGCCCTGTGGATGTGCTTCAGCTGACATTGGGTAAATGTCTCTGTCAACCCCACCCCCGGTCTCTCTTGTTTGGAAAGTTCATAGTAAGAGCAGTTGCAAGAGGAAGCATATGGATTTCTGTGAGGAAGCTGTCAGTGAGGACACTGACCTAATGAAGGGGAGGGCTTCCCCAGGTCTCTCCACTATGACCACTCTTTCAGAGATGATCTGGAGTTATTTGTTGCATTTAACATGTTTACCTTAAATGAAGACAAGACACTTCTTCCTCTCTTTCAGTGGTATTTATTACACACGTGTGGGAGCCTCATGGAAAGTGCCAGGGAGACTCCCAGAACAAAGGAATGTATAAGCTTATATGCTGGGGATACTGCTGACAGTACACAAAATATAAACTAGACCAATTAAATTAGAACAAAAGACAATTAACCAATCAGTGATTTACCCGTAGGCTTAAAGCAGTTCACATTACTACATCTCTAGGCAGAGAAAGAAAATCGGATACACTTCCATATAAGGCACATTTCCTGCTTTCAAGCAGGCTCCTGTTTTTCAGTGCTTTTTCCACTATTCACAGTTTACTCAGAGTTCGCAGTACAAAGTTCATCTCAATGCATACAGATGGTCACATACTCAACTCAATTTCCTTAAGCACATACTTTGGCCATTCATATTCTACAATCCCCCATTTGATGCTGTGTAAGCATCACCATTTAGTCGATCATACATTTGCCCTAAGTCTAACATAACCATGTGGCTGGTTCCTTCAGCATTGTCACACATTTTTATTTCATTATCCATATTCATAACTGCAGGTATATAAAACTTTGGCACCTTTTTAGTAGTCTTAAAAGACAATTTCAAAATCAATGCTTTGATTAAAAACACAACAAGAAAAGCAATAAAAGCTAATACTGCGATTAATAAAATTAACTTCAATAGTCCACCTCCCCAACTTGAGAACAGGTTGGTTAACCATGCCCACGTTGCGCTATCGGCCTCCTTGGCCTTAGAGAGTTTGGAGACTCTCTGAGTTCATGATGGCTTTCCGTTTCGTGCTGATTGTCAGGAATAAATGTACAACACTCCTGGATTAAAGCGCAAGTTCCGCCTTTCCCCTCTAGGGTGAAATCGAGAGCCATACGATTTTGAAGGACTACAGCTCTCATGGCAGTCAATTCATCAGTCACTAGTTCTAAAGCAGAAAATGTGGCATTGCTTAATACTTCAAGCAGTTTAGACAGTTTTCTCAGTTCCCAAATTGATTTTACTGCTCCGTATGCTGGAATTATACCAGCCCCCGATATGACGCCATCATCCAAGTCCATATGAGATGGTCCTTTGGTACCAGCATGAGATAAGTCATGGTAATGAAAAATAAAAAAATTAAATTAAAAAAAAAACAAAAAAAACAGCTGTAGCAACTTCGTTAAACGTCAAAGACGTACAATTTTTTGGGGGGTTTAGCAGTTGCTGATTTGGCAAATGATAAATCCATGAAGCGTCAATTTGGCCTACCGGATTAGCAGGCTTTTTGACCCCTTGAACATTCCGAATTTTTCCTTGAGGTAAAGCAGATGTATGTCGGATGGCTGGGACTAAATAACCTAAGACGCAGCTACCAGACCAGTTTCCTGGTAGCCATTTATAGGCTCTTCTCCCGCACACAAAGTAGCAATTTTCCACCTTAGTGGTGATATTACTATTTATATAACCTTGTTTAGAATGAAACCCCTTCTTATCGATCAATCCCAGCTGTTGGTATAGGACAGAATTATTTCTTACCTCTTCGTATGTTTTATGCACCAGTTCACAGAATGAATCGTAGGTTGTGTTACAGTAGGAGGAGTTATTACACCTGTAGGGAACTGTCACATTACAAAAACTCCATCCTACCTTGACTTTACCAAATTTCTGAAAACACACAGTTCCATTTCGACGGTTAAACAGATGTAATGCTATCCTGTCTTTTGAAGTGACATTTGAAGTGTCATAGATCAGATTCGTCCATGTTTCATTAGCCCCTAAAGGGACTGTGCTTAGCATCAATCCCCCATGAACAGTAGGTAAAGCAGTACAGATCCAACAGTCAGAGACACTAAGGGATGATGCATAGGCAAATTTAATAGCTTGGTAGGTGTTGAAAGGTGGATGCCAAATAGCTCACTTGGTGTGATGCGTCGATGGAGCAGGAAATAAAAATGACCACATTAGAAATAGCAGTACAACAAGAATGATCACCAAAATGGCTGTCCAATATTTTTGTGGAAATGGTTGTTGAGTCTGTGTAGTGTCAGGAGTTTGGAGTTTTCCAAAAGGGTAAATGTTGGGCATAGTCAGGTACTGGAACAGTTCTACTTCGAGTACAAGTAGCAATGGGAGGAGAATCTGGAGTTGAAAAAGGTAAAGGCTGTTGATCTTCAGACGGCACAACTTTTTTGACGTCTGAAATGTGGATCCAGGTTGGAGATCCTTGCAGTCGCACAGCAGATTACGTCAGAAGAACCAGGAAGTGCCCCTTCCAGCACGGCTGGAGCACTGTTTTTCTAGAGAAAGACTTAACGTAAACCCAATTGCCAGGTTGTAGTGCGGATGACAGGAAAGGATCTGGAAGATGTTGAGCAGCTGCTACTTGGTGGTGAAACTGTAGGAAGGAAACGAGATTTGCAGTACAAGAGAATATCATCAAATGCATCATATTCAGAAAAGGGTGGTGGTGGTGTCATGGGCATACGCAGAGGGTGACCAATGAGAATTTCATGTGGAGAAAGACCCTTAGTAGGATGCGATTGTGCTCGCATAGAAAGTAAGGCTAGTGGTAAGGCTTGCACCCAAGTTAAGCCTGTTTCGGAAGTGACTTTAGCAAGTCTAGTTTTCAAGGTCTGATTCATGCGTTCAGTAATACCTGATGCCTGTGGTCTTTATGGACAATGAAATTTCAAAGTAATGCTAGCATTGTACACAATGATTCAACTAACTTAGCAGTAAAATAAGTTCCACGGTCAGAGTATATTTGATGAGACACACCAAAACGAGGTATCAATTCATAACACAATTTTTTTGCAACTGAAATAGCATTGTTTTTAGCACACGGGTAGGCTTCTAACCACCCCGAAAAAATATCAACAATAGTCAAAACATATTTAAAACGAGTACAAGGTGGGAGTTCAATAAAGTCCCACTGTAAAGCACAAAATGGTCCCATTAGTTTTGGCACCAGTTGAGCAGGAGCCAGAGTGCCTTTTGAAATGTTATGCTGTAAACAAATGGAGCATGTGCTCAAAAATTGTTGCACACAAGCAGAAAGTCCTGGGGCGAACCAGTCCTTCTGGATTTGTTTGATTAATGCTTGTACCCCTACATGAGCTGGCAAATTATATGCTTTTATAAGACAATTTAACGTAGTTATAGGGCAAATTAATCTGCCATCAGGATGCTGCCAAATTGAATCAGAGCGTTGGAAACAGCTGTGGGCCAGCCATGTTTTTCTTTCTGATTCTGATGCTTCACTTTGTAAAGCTTTCAAAACAGTAGTGTCAAAAGTAACCGTTTGTAAAATAGGCTGCAGAAATTGCCCCTGAACAGTATGTGAAAGAGCAGCCTGCTTGGCAGCCCAGTCAGCCAAATTATTTCCCTTAGCTACTAGGGAGTCGTTAGACTGGTGAGCTGCACACTTGACAACAGCAATTTTGGAAGGTGGTAATAAATCCTGTAACAGGTGATCAATATGCAGGTAATTTTTAATTGGTGCCCCAGAGGATGTCAAAAAACCCCTTTCCTTCCATAAGGTACCAAAATCATGAACAAACACCATGGATGTAACGTGAATCAGTATAAATAGTAACACATCTGTCTTTGGCCATTTTACATGCATGCGAAAGTGCCACTAATTCCGCAGCTTGTGCGGAAGTGCCAGGTGGTAATTGTCCAGTTTGTAAAACTGCAGATGGCAAGCAGACTGACCATGTAGCCTGGAGTTCGCCAAGATTATTTCGTAAACAGGACCCATCTACAAAAAGAACTAAATCAGGATTAAGCAAAGGAACATCTTGCAAATCCAACCTAGGAGAAAGAACCGTGTTAACTACAAGCACACAGTCATGTGGTTCGCCCTCGTCACTAGTTGGAATCAATGAAGCAGGGTTTAGTGGTGGACAACGTGTAATTTGAACAGCGGGATTAGTTAATAAACTTAACTCATATTTAGTGAGGCGAGCATTAGAAAGATACTGTGTTTTTGTTTTTAAAAGTAACGCTTGCACCGCATGAGGTACTGCTAGTATAGTGTCATGTCCTAATGTCAATGGTGCTGCCATATCGATCAAAACAGCAGCGGCTGCCACCACACATAAACAGGGTGGATAGCCAGAAGCAACAGGGTCTTGAGTGCTGTAATATGCTATAGGTAATCAATAGCCTCCCGTGCGCGCTTGCGCCAGTAGGCCCAGGGCAGTTTTATTTCCTTCACAACAGAAGAAAACAAAGGGTTTAGAATAATCTGGGAGCCCCAGGGCAGGTAGGTTTATCAGTGCCGTTTTAATAGCCTGAAAGGCGTTTTCATGTTCAGGGGACCAAGGCAGAGAGGGTCTGTGGCCTCCTTTTTTAGAAGCTGTAACAGAGGGGCCACAATATCTGAAAAATTGGGCACCCACTGTCTACAATAGCCTGCTAGGCCGAGGAATCCCCTGAGTTGTCTCTGAGTTACAGGGTGGGGGGCAGTCTGAATGAAGGTAATTCTACTTGGAAGTATTTGACGTGAACCCATAGAAATGGTGTGTCCCAGGTATTGTACTTTTGCTTGACAGAACTGCAGTTTAGATTTATTTACCTTAAAACCTCGTTCAGCTAAAAATTTTAAAACAAAGTGAGTCCTCTATTTAAGACTTGGTATCTTGTGAAGCTATAAGAATATCGTCTACATATTGGACCAATACTGAATGTGGTGGTAACTGTAAATCCTGCAGTTGTCTGTGCATCTCTCTAGAGAATAGGGTTGGAGATTCTACATATCCTTGGGGGTAGTCTGGTCCAAGTATACTGTTGGCCTTTATAACTGAATACAAACAAGTACTGACTATCTGTACTGGGATAGAGAAAAAATCTGATGAGATATCTATAACCGTAAAACAACATGCTGTAGGTGGGATGCAGCTTAAAATCGTAGCTGGGTTTGGTACGATTGGAAAAACAGGTAAGACAGCTTTATTGACTTCTCGCAGGTGTTGCATAAATCTGTAAGCTTGTTTACCAGGTTTCTTTACTGGTAGAATTGGAGTATTACTTGGACTTGTAGGTACTATAATTCCTTGTTGTACCAAGGCAGAAATGACGGGGGCAATACCAGATGTAGCCTCTACTGTCAGAGTACTGTGGTACCCGAGGTAACTTTGCTTGGTTTTAAGGTTATTTTTACTGAAGTGGCTGAAACCAGAAACCCAACATCATTAACATGAGTGGTCCATAGATGGGAGGGTAACGAATTTAGATGCTTATTCTTATCGAGGTCAGACTTGCATACACATTGTTTGCAAAGTGACATTTTCATCTAAAGTAGCCGAAATACTATTTTGTTTATCTGAAGGTACTTGTAAATATACTCCTTCAGCTGTGCAGAAGATGATTGCTCCCATCTTACAGAGCAAATCTCTTCCCAATAAATTTAATGGTGCTGAGGGTCCTACTAAAAATGCATGATTGTCTTGTAAAGTTCCCAAAGTTACTGGGACGGTTTCAGAATATTCAATAGGAATACCAGAGACACCTACCCCTCTAGTTATGTTATTGGAGAGGGGGACATGTATTGCTACTTCGCCAGCTAACATAGATTTGGTTACTCCAGTGTCAATCAAAAATGGGTACGGTTTATTTTTGACAAGTAACTTAACATGTGGTCCATCTTGATCCACAGGGATGAAAGGGCACAACTGCTGTTGTCTTTGTTCAGGGAACCTTCATTGTGATGGTTGCCGATTGGATGGGTTCCAATTAGAATTCCACTGAGGTGACGTATCAGTGGGTGGGGCAGGTTGCTCAGCAAGATACGGACATTCATTTCTCCAATGGCCCTCTTGGCCACAATTGAAACACTCCATCTGATTATTATAGCTTTGGGGTGGGGCTGATTGAATTTTCTGCCAGTTTTGTCTATTTTGGTTTCCAGCTCTCCCTCATCGTCGTCCATGCTGCCCAAAGGCAGTACACATCTGAATCTGCGCTTTAACCAATTTTTCCTGTAAATCCTTTTTTTCCTGTGCTAAGTGGTCAGAGAGGTATTGCACTTGTGTGACTAATTCATGCAATCCAAGACTAGGCCAGTTTAAACATACTTCTTTAGCTTATCCCGTACTTTTGGGCATAACCCATCTACGAAAGCAGCTGACAATCCGCTCTGTGCCGGCCCTTCTGTGGGTTCTGGGTAACCAGAGTAAGCCTCAAAGGCTTCAGTGAGATGATTTAAATACTCGTCCACAGGTTCATCTTCTTTTTGAAGAACTGACTTTATTTTGGACCAGTTGGGTGTGGGTGGAACTATCACTGTAATAGCATCTACTATTCACTGTCTACCGCTTCAAACCCATTATCTCCTTGTGCATCATGTTTTGTAATCAGAGTAGGGACATTAGCATGGTCCCAAATCTGTTTCATCAGATCAGCTGGTATGGCGTACTGAAGAACTGCCCTGACTTCTTCTATTGTAGGATTTTGTAAACAAATATGTCCTGCCAGCACACGCTGGAACTTAGCTGGATTAGTACGAATAGGCGGTAATGATTTGGTAATGGCATGAAAATCAACCGCCGACCACGCCCTAGGTACTACAATGGTTGATGGTTCCTGTGCGCTTCTAGCATGGGCTGGGTTAGGTACCTCCCTCAAAGGTAACAATCTGTCATCGTCTGACTCCGATTCTGAATCTAGATTAAATTTACCTGGCCCGAAATATCCATCCCCGCTGTCAATTATAGCAGGGAACTGGCCAGAATGCCTTAGTCGGTGTAAATGTTGCTTCCCTTTTCCCTTATAATAAGGTTTAGCTCTAAAATACATTACAGCTTTTGCTTCTTTGAGTCTTACGAGTTTTTGGTCCCTTTTTTCTATCGCTTGTTTCTGGATCAGATTCACTAGACTTGACTGTCCACAGCTTGTTCTCTTTCTCTAGGGGTGGAATCTTTAGTGGTGGAGTCTAGCTGCTGTGTTTCCGCTCCTTGTTGAGCGTGGGGGGGGGGCTGATACTGCGGAGGTGCAATCTGTGGTGGGGGGAGCCAGGCATTATCTTCTGACGATTCAGTTATCTGCAATTTAGCTAATTCTTTTACAGGACAAATCCCCTTAAAGGGTGGGTCCTTCAAGCATTTACCGTTTACTACATCTAAATTACTAGCAGTTTGTTGTAATTCCCTCAATTGCTCTTTTAATTTCTGCTGATTATCCTTTAGACTATTAATAACCGAATCTTTTTCTCTTTCTTTCGCCTCTGTCATCCAAGCATTAAATGCTGCCCAGCACAACCCTGGTATTCTTCTCCCTTTTTTCTTTAACTTTCCTTGGAGATTAAGCAAAATATTTTTATTAAAACTACCATTTTCTGGAAAGGCGAGTTTACCATCACCCTCAGTGAGGGCGACCCACTGACTTATAAACATACAACTGTCCCAGGACACACGAAAATACATATAACCAGCTGGTGTACCTCTTTCTGGCTCTTTTATGGTTCCCACACTCGCTCCCATTGTCACACAATAAGCTGTACTGTATTTTACAGATTTAGCTGTGGCATTTTGTAAACGTTGTTTTCCCCGCTCTCGTATCTCCTTTCACTCTTATGTCGCCAATTTTTTGTTTTAACCTACTTTCATACTGCACAATCAATAGCAGAAAAGAAATGCATGCCACTTACCTCAAAACAACTGAATGAGAGGAATTATTACAAATCTATAAAATTATCAATACCAAATTTTAAAGCAGGCAAGTACAGGAAATGAAAGAAACACTGCCAGAACAGAAAATTCTGTCATGGGCCCTTTTACTAGCAGTATTTCTTTCAATCCCGATCCGAGTAAACGGCACCAATTGTTGCATTTAACATTTTACCTTAAATGAAGACAAGACGCTTCTTCCTCTCTTTCAGTGGTATTTATTGCACACATGTGGGAGCCTCATGGAAAGTACCAGGGAGACTCCCCGAACAAAGGAATGCATAAGCTTATATGCTGGTGATATTCCTGACAGTACAAAAATGTAAACTAGATCAATTAAATTAGTACAAAAGACAATTAACCAATCAGTGGTTTACCCATAGGCTTAAAGCAGTTCACATTACTACATCTCTAGGCAGAGAAAGAAAATCGAATACACTTCCATATAAGGCACATTTCCTGCTTTCAAGCAAGCTCCTGTTTTTCAGTGCTTTTTCCACTATTCACAGTTTACTCAGAGTTCGCAGTACAAAGTTCATCTCAATGCATACAGATTGTTACATACTCAATTTCCTTAAGCACATACTTTGGCTATTCATATTCTGCATATTACAGCACAGGTGCTGGACCACCAAAGCACTTTCCCTGGAGTCAGTGTTTTTTGGAGGCGTTTGGTGTGGGCCCGTCCACAGTCTTGAGTGGTTTCCCTTCCAGAGAACTCTCATGGATCTGGTGTCCCAGCAGGCATGGAGAGAGCCAGTTGTGGTGGAACCTATCCCTAAAAAACCTGATAAGATTTTAGCACCATCTATGGACCAATCACACTGGAGTAAGGAACCAGAGATTGATGTGATTGTGTTGGCAGCAGCCACCAAAAAAGGAGATTTTGGGAGAGAGTCCCTCAGTCCATCCCCAGAACAGAATTCTGGGCTTTGGACCATTTAGGAAAGCACACCTACGTCTCAGTGACACCTGTGTTGAAAGCACTATTTAGCTCATTTGATGAGGCTCCAGTGTGACCTAGTGTCAGACGTGTCAAATGTAGTGAAGACACAGCAGTCCCTGGAGATGCAGAAGACTGTTGATGCAGTGGTCTACTGTGTAATTTCTTATTAACATGTTTATGCATCTGCTCTCCAGAGCGACTAACTGCACGTCTTTTGCAGTGGGCTTCTGCATTGCTATACGCCAGCTTGCCCTAATGAGCTTGTGCAAGTTTACGTACCGCTTTAAGGCATCCTTTGTCAATGCCCCATTCAGCAGTTCTCCCCTGTTTGGCCAAAAGGTCAAGGACACATTAACTTTGAGTAAAATGACTGCTGCCAGTATGTGCTTCGCCACCCCCTGGTGATCCTTTTCTAGGAATACAAAGGAAGGCAAGCGTCTCTTCTTTTGCAAGTAGCAGCAACCTTTCCGGGTACTCTTGGTGAAGCCCCTCATGCCAGAGGGGGGATAAACACAGTGGACAATGTCTACGTGACAGGCGTGTGGCCCACAGAATCAGGGCTTCCATAGTGCCTTCTACAGGAGGCCTTTTCAGCATACCTGAATGGTTGCTAGGCTGCCTTTCTGTGGAGGCAGTTGAGAGTCACTTGGCTGTCCACCCAAAAGCTTGGAAGCCTGTCACATCAGACATGTAGGTGTTGAAAGTTTAATCCAGAGGTTATACTACTACATTTTTGTTCACACCAAGAGAGTCAAGAAGTTCCCTCCCAGACATTACACCCCCATTAGGGAAGAGATGTGGCAGTTGAGATTCAAAGGTATCTGAACAATCGAGTCAGCCAAGAGGTCCCACCAGACCAATAAGGATCCAGGGCAATGTATTCCATATTGTTTTTGGTGCCAGAGAAGGACAAGGACCTAAGACCACTTTCAGATCAAAGCGAGCTGAACCATTATGTCAGACAGACCAAGTTCTAGATGGTCACAGTGCAGTCCGTTCTACCTCTGTGGAGGGAGGATGAATGGATGTGCTTGATAGATCTCAAGGATGCCTGCTGTCAAAAAAGATTGTTAGGCAGTCTAGATTTCTCCATTTTTAGCTGTGAGCTGATCGTCAGTTTCGAGTGATGCCCTTTGTCGCACTACAGCACCCCAGGTGTTCACCAAGTTCATGGAAGTAGTGGCAGCCTGGCTCAGGCTGCAGGGGTTCTAGGTCTTCCTGTACCTGGATAATTGGCTCCTTACTGCTTACATGAAAGCATCTCTTTTTTCAAAGCTTTGGACACCTTACTCCAGCTGTGTCTGTCCGTGGGAATCATGGTGAACTACAAAAAGTCCAGTTTGGTGCCACTGCAGGTGTTGAGTCCATAGGCTGCCATTTCGATATGGTCTATAAAGAATTCCAATCCACATGTTATAGTATCCCACATTCATGGATAAGAGAGTGCTTAAAAAGTGTAAGATGCACCCTACACTGATTGACTGCATTACAGTGACCATGAAACAGTAGCAGACCACTTTGCAATTAAGCCATGATAAAGGACAGATTATTATCCCAGGGATAAAAATTCAAAGGAGGATATTCCAGGGTGACTCTGTCACCGTTGCTATTCTGCCTTGCCATTAACCCATTAAACTGTTTACTTAACAACTTAGGCCATGGCTACAATTTGGCTCCTAAAAAACAACAAAGTATAAAGACTTCTTGTCCCAGTGGCGGCTGGTGACTTCAAATCACAGGGGGGCTGCAGGAGACAGCTGAATGGGTGGGGTCAAGGGGAGGGGGTGTGGTCAACCAGAAAGGGGAGGGGCTATGCACAAAACCACAAAAAACTAACTTTAATTAAATACGCTGCCCTGGGTGGCAAACCATCATTATGAAAGTCCAATCAAGACAAAAATAAGTGTAGAAGAATAAAAATATTTCAATGCATTGGCTGCATGACAGCTTACTTAATATCTAGATGGAAACAAAAGGTTGTGAGGCATGAAAAAATGAATTACTTTTTAAATACATTACTGGAATGCCAGTCAAAATCAAGTATAAGAAAAACCAGAAGCACTCAACTCAAACCACTTCTCCTTGCACTGCAGTCCTAATTATAATATATTCAGCTTTATTAAAGTACCAAGTAACATGCTGAAAGTAGAAATCTATGTGATGCCCCACTTGTAAAAATGTTTCTTATCCAAAAAGATCTGCTGCCTGACAACTTGTTTCATGGGGAAAACATGATAAAAGTAAAAATGAAAAGCAAACAAGAAACAAGCTCAAGATACATTGCTTAAAGGATTACTGTACAGGTTATGGACCACACATGATTGGCATTCTGTTTAGTTTACGGGTAAAGTCTGTAGAGATGACTGGAAGTCTCCAACAAGTGTAATGAGCTTTTAAAATAATGGAATCCTGTCCTTTAATACCCAAGGCTTATACATTATCTAGTCAAGTATTCTCTGCATGGCAACAACAGAAAGGCTTTCAATGTTGGCAATTCTTTAACAGTATGCTTATTAAAGCTTACTTGCATCTTACGATCTCAGACAAGCTTACCTTATGGTCATTAAAGCATTGCTACTTAAAAACACAGAGCAACAGGCACTTTGTAATAAGCATAAATCAACAGTACAAAAATATGACAGAAACCAGACCATTCTGCAAAATCAAGGACAGATGAAAAGCCACTGTAGTACTTATGCAGTGTGTCCTCCCCATCCAAGGTAGATACAACTACTCCTTGCCTTGCTTGGACACATCCAGAGTCACTACATGGGGTAGTGGGGTGCAACAAGCATGTCACATTTTGAAATCTCTCTGGCTGACTGTGATGGCCCTGACACATTTGTCATACCTCTCAACCTCAAGAGCAAGAAATCTGGACAAAGCCATACACAGAAGTGGGACAAAGGCCCAACAATAAGGACAATTTTTAAATATTGCTCTAATAAACTTAGAAAGATAATAGAATAGGTCTTGCATTAGTATGAATTTTCTGAAGGGTATAAAATCTGAAACTCAAATGTCTGTCATTTTCTAACTTCAGTCTTTATTGATGTCACTAATTTGCCAAAAAACACAATTTTATGAAAAATGGACAAAAACGTGATGCAAAAATATAAAATAGACACACAATACAGCTGCTACCTGTCAAAGAAGGGACACTTTAATATTAGTACTGCTACCTTGAGCAGCTGACAAAATATAAAAGAATCTACATGCATTTCAAGTAATCTATAACTTTGATTATTACAGTTATTTCTTAATTGTAAACCCTCCATGTTTTCTTCCAAAATTGCTATTTTGTGGAGGGATTATAAGGGGGAAGAGCAACATTTTGAGCCAAAAATTGGGGACAGTTGAGAGGTTGGCTATGCCTAATTCTATAAAGCAATTTATTTGCATGTACCTCTCAACCTGTTAATGCAGTAAATCTGAACAAGGCCAAATATATTGGGGCACATATAAACAGTACTAAAATTGCTCTTGTATAAATTGAGACAGTTGATAGAACAGCTCTTACTTTAACATGCATTTTTCTGAAGGTTATGAAGTCTGAAACTTAGAGTGACTTCTGGCAAATCATTTAGGAATTAAAACTACAAATTTTATGAACAACAAACCAAAAATAAGAAGCAAAAATCTATTCATTCTTTGAAAATCTGGACAGTTGGGAGGTATAGTTCAGCTGGGCCTGTCTGAGTTTGCTGCCTTTCCCCCCCTGACAAAATAATGGTTGAATGGAGCCTCTGCAGCCATTCCAATGAACCATTATACTTGGCTATTTCACTCCATTTACCATAAACACTAATGTGCATACTGCTTTACTTCTATGATGAGTTGGACTTCATTTGAAAGTTTTATTTTGTATTTTACAGCACAAACACTAAGTCATCTGTTAAACAAAGCAATGCAGTCTCACAATGAAAACTTAGCATTAAAACTTCTCTGCCCTTGAAACTCACATTCATTGAAACAGCATTGAAACCCACATTCAAAGAAAATACATTTTGCCAGTGGCAGATAAAGATTAATTTTGGGCTGTTTTCGAATCATAGGCTCCTTGCATATGAAACATACATGTGCTCTTTGATACACCTTCCTCATTGTACTAAAATTATATTCCTTGTACAATACAGTACACTTGTTACAGGGTGTTTTAAATTTGTTTTGAACATTTTTTCCAGTAAGCAATGAAACAAACCATATGCACCCATAATGGCAAAACTGCCCAGTTGAGAACATTTATCATAAAAAAGTCTACTCAGACTTCCACAGTCCACCATTATTAGTAAATATACACAATTCTACAGTCCACCATTATTAGTAAATATACACAATTCTACAGTCCACCATTATTAGTAAATATGCACAATTCCACAGTCCACCATAATCAGTAAATATGCACAATTCCACAGTCCACCATTATCAGTAAATATGCACAATTCTACAGTCCACCTTTATCAGTAAATATGCACAATTCTACAGTCCATTATCAGTAAATATGCACAATCTCTGAAGTCAGTCATCTAAATAATTCCACATTAAAGAAATCTGTAACTAATGAAGCGGTTGCTGCTAGCAATCACCTTTGTATTTCATGGTTTCATCGAAAAATAAAGTGTCTGTTGCCCCTCAGGAATAAATTTCCTATATTACATTAAAAAAATGATAAGCTAGTAATAATATTGCAAGAGGAAATGGATGGCAAACTGATAACGAACTCATAGTTAGTATCTTCACCAAGGAGAACATTCTCAGTACGGCAGCATCTACCCCTTGTGGGAGTAGAACCCACAACCTTCTGCATCAAAAGCAAGTACACAGCCTGTTGTGCTATAGTATTAACTTGGCAAAGCACTAAACTTCTATTCCCCTGCAGCTCTCAGTTCCTTGTAAAATCTACTCAATACTCAACTGCATCTCAACTTCGCAGCTCAAGAAAACTGGAAAAAGCCAAAATGTATTGGGGGGGGGTCAAAAGCCCAAAAACAGGGACACATTAAACATTGCTTGTATAATCTTGGAAAGTTGCTAGAATAAAATGTTGTGTTGCCACCATATATTTTACTGCCAAGGTCCCTGAGCAAAAAACAGTCAGAGTAACATACCACTACGCCACATCAGCTGCTTTGTAAAAGAGAGGAAGACTGAAACTTAAATGGCTATCATTTAGTGAATTCAGTTCTCACCATAGCTGTCAACCTCTTAGTACAAAACACCTGGACAAACCCAGTAATGAGGGAATACAGCCCTCAAACTTATTCAGTGAATTCAGTTCTTGCCATAGCTGTCAACCTTAGGACAAAAACCTGGACGAAGCCAATAATGGGGGAATACAGTCCCAAAAATAGGGACAAATTTAAAATATTCATCTTATAAACTTCGAAAATTGCTAAAAAAAAAAAAAGGTTGTGCTACTATGTATTCTGAAGAACATGAAGTTGGAAATTCAAATGCCGGTCAATTTTACTGCGGACAGAACAAAAACAATTTTCAGCAGAGACGCAGGGATTAATACTGCAGACACGTCTTTGTAAAATGGCAGGGCACCAGAGCAAATCCACACAAACACAGGCAGGAGATGCAGACTCCACACAGAAGCCACCCCAACCAAGAATCAAACCAGAAAACCTATAGCTGTGAGGCAACAATACTACCACCGCACCATCAATTATGCAAGGAATTAAACATTCAGAAACCTGAAGTCTGAAATTCAAATGCCTGTCTATTTGACTGCGGACAGAACAAAAACAATTTTCAGCAGAGACGCAGGCATTAATACTGCAGACACGTCTTTGTAAAATGGCAGGGCACCAGAGCAAATCCACACAAATACAGGGAGGAGATGCAGACAGAAGCCACCCCAACCAAGAATCAACCAGAAAACCTATAGCAGTGAGGCAACAATACTATCACTCCACCATCAATTATGCAAGGAATTAAACATTCAGAAACCTGAAGTCTGAAATTCAAATGCCCGTCAATTTTACTGCGGACAGAACAAAAACAATTTTCAGCAGAGACGCAGGGATTAAAACTGCAGACACATCTTTGTAAAATGGCAGGGCACCAGAGCAAATCCACACAAACACAGGCAGGAGATGCAGACTCCACACAGAAGCCACCCCAACCAAGAATCAAACCAGAAAACCTATAGCTGTGAGGCAACAATACTACCACCGCACCATCAATTATGCAAGGAATTAAACATTCAGAAACCTGAAGTCTGAAATTCAAATGCCTGTCAATTTTACTGCGGACAGAACAAAACCAATTTTCAGCAGGGATTAAAACTGCAGACACGTCTTTGTAAAATGGCAGGGCACCAGAGCAAATCCACACAAACACATGGAGGAGATGCAGACTCCACACAGAAGCCACCCCAACCAAGAATCAAACCAGAAAACCTATAGCTGTGAGGCAACAATACTACCACTGCACCATCAAATATGCAAGGAATTAAACATTCAGAAACCCTTAAGTCTGAAATTCAAATGCCTGTCAATTTTAACATTTTAATCAGGACAGTCTGACTTGGAACAAATAAACAATTTTCAGCAGAGGCCCAGGAAGAAATAATGCAGACATGTCTTTGTAACATGGGAGGACACAAAAGCAACCCACACAAACACAGGGAGAAGATACAGACCCCACAAAGAAGGAACCCCAGCCAAGAATCAAACCCAAAAACCTGCAGCTGTGAGGCAACAATGCTACTACTACACCATCAAATATCAAGCATTGCAACATTTACAAACCACAGATATTATGAGGAACAGATCAGATCGAATATGAGGCAAACATCTGAAATTTTTTTACAAATGGTGGTGGGTAGGGAACTCAAGTCTTTAACACCTGCATACAGGGTACAGGGTTCAAGCCTGAGGTATTCCCTACCACACCACCATAAGCACCTGGGGCATTTTCACACACACACACACCAGTACAACATAAGCACCATACACAAACTCCAGTAAGGTAAAACGCACCATACACACAAATAAACATTGTAAATTAAAGGTAAAAAGCACCATACACACAAATAAACATTGTAAAAGCACCTTACCTGAATATATCCAGCTAACGTACATCCTTCCCGCGCAATACTGAAAGACCCGCGAGATCCTAATGCTCCTGCCCGACGAGATCCTAATGCTCCTTCCCGACGAGATCCCTAATGCTCCGTCCCGAGTCCTGCTGCTGCTCTTGCAGTCCGGACGCGACCCATAATCCTGGCGAGTCTGTGCACTTTAAAAGTGCACAGACGTCTCCTTGTGTCCCCCTATGGGGACTGCCGGACTGCCTTGAGCATGCGCATAGACCCGACAGTAGTCGGGACTACTGCGCATGCGCGAAGTCCGCGAATTTCAAAAAAATAAATTTTTTTTATTTTTCATCATTTTTCTTTCTATTTTTTATTTTGAGGGGGCTGCAGTCCGGCAGCCCGATGCCACGAGCCGCCCCTGTGACTTGTCCTCTCTTTGTCGATGATTTAAAACTGTATAGCTCATCAGATGAACTGAAAACACAGCTGCAGGTTGTCAAAACTTTTTCAGATGATATAAGAATGCCATTTTGTCTTGATAAATGTGCAAAAGCAACCTTTAAAGCAGGAAAACTGCAGCACCAGGAAAACATCAGTTTGGGACAAGTATGTGATATAAAAGAACTTGAGCAAGAGGGAGTGTGTAAATATTTGGGAATTGATGAAGGATCAACAATAAAACATGAACAAATGTGAATAAAACTTAGTAAGGAATACTTTAGAAGACTTGAATTAAATCTGAAAACAGCATTGACATCAAGGAACAAAATCCAAGCTATAAACCAATTTGCTCTTCCTGTCCTAATTTACAGTTTTGGAGTGATTAACTGACCCCAAAACATGTTGGATAGACTAGATAGGAAAACAAGAAGGATGCTTCATGCTCACCAAACGATTTATAAAAAATCAGTGTATACCAAAATTATATATTCCCCATTCCGAAGGAGCAGTGGGCCTCTTTGAAATTTGATTACATACATAGGTCTGCAATCATGGACTCCACACATCTGCTGACCTCACAAGACCCAAATATAGTGAATGTTTTGAAACATGAGAGGAATACATTTAAGATGATTTCTCTGCTTAATTTAGCAGAAGTATATCGGCGTCAAGCAGGAATGGAAATCAAACTATAAGTAGATAAAAATCAGGCAGCAACTTAATGTGCCAAAAAAAAAAAAAAAACAAAAGAAAGAATATAAGGTGATGGACCAGATGAGAAGGCAAGAAATGTGAAAAAAGCATAAATATAGTTGCAAGTATAGAAAACTGCTGGAAGAACCTCATGTTGATCAGGAACAAACACAGGAATGGTTGAGGAGAGGCAAATTCAGCCCAAGAGATAGAAGGTTAATATTGGCAGCCCAAGATAGCGGGCTGTGTAGAAACCAAAGTCCATTGAACATGTGGGAGAAACAGGCAAATGTAGGTTTTGTAAAGCTGAATTAGAAACAGTCACACACCTTGTTGCTGGTTGTGACATACTAATGGCAGAAGGATTGTATACTGAAAGACATAATAATGTGGCAAGACTGTTGCAGTGGGGATTGTGCAAACATTATGGTATTAAAGTGGCTGAAAAACACTGGAAACATGAGCCACAAAGCATCATAGAAAATGATGGTTTATATCACATGGGATCACCCATTACCAACAGTTCAAAAGATAGATACTAGAAAACCGGATATAGTGGTCAAAGCAAGAGAGACAGAAGTAGCATTGATCATTGAAATTGCTAAACCCAGTGACTACAGTGTCTTGCGTACAGAGAGAGACAGTCATAAAATATCAGGATCTGCAGGCAGAAACTAGAGCAATGTGAAAGAAAGATACCCAGACAGTTCCAATAGTAGTTGGAGCAGCGGGTCTTATAAAAAATCTACAATCATATTTAGATGCGTTACCAATCCATGTAACCCTGTACGAATTGCAGAGAGAGTCATTACTGGGCACATTGCAAGTGCTGCGAGGAGCACTTTTGGCTTACATCAAAGATTGAAACACTACTAATTTCATGAACTTTTCTCGTACTTTGAATTTCGAATGGGGTCCATTCCTGTCATAGTATTAGCAACCCAAAAGATTTGGAGAAATTAAAGCAGGTTAATGACTGAGCAGAGCTTTCTATCTTGCAAATCCCCTGCATCCTTGATTCTGAAGCTCCTAGGAGCTATGGCAGCATCAATTAGCAGTCCCAATGGTCATACTTAACTCAAAGCATGGATTTTCCAGTTGCTATAGCAAACCGTTGTTGGACTCATATCAGATGGTGGTTGAAATCCCCTGTCTTCATTGCTGGGTGACCTTTTGTCCTTTCCCAACCTCAGGCTACAGTCACTATGGCTGCTCTCCAAGGCCATTCTACACATCAATATCTTAGAGATGAGAAAGGTCCTCCTGGTGTTTTAGGCCTTTCATGACCTTCTCTGCAAGTACATGATTGCAGTCCAGACAGACATGTGATTTGATACTTAAACAAGCAGGTAAGCCATAAGGGTGTAAAATTGGGCAGTCTCCTCTCGGTAATTTCTGATTGCAGTGCACATCCCAGGGAAGTTCAGCATCTTGGCAGATAGTTTATGCAGGAACATCCTCCTTCCACTTAAGTAGTCCTTTAATCCAGAGTTATCATCTTGTATTTTCTATGCCACCTCATAGAACATGAAGTGCAGCAGTTGTTATGCACTGGTTCCCCAAAGGGGACACTGTTCTGTTTGCTTGGCCTGTTGGTCTCCTATATGCCTACCCACCCACTTTCCTCATTGTAAAGTTTCTTCAGAATGCAGCCTGTTGCAGAACAACTGTGATTCTCATTGCTCACTTCCGGCCGTGGCAGGTCTGGTTCCCCTTCCTGTGGCCTCACCTTCATTACCCCACTCCAGGCTGATTGCCCATCTAGCATGGATGTCTCTGTCCATCTTTTATACTGTCAGGTTAACTTCATGTTTTCCCAAATTCCAGTGGTAGCCAGGAATCCCAATCTCTGACAAAGTTGTCCGTATTCTATCATCTTCCCAGAAACCTCCTACACAGAAGATTTATGTTAGTAAATGGAGGCTCTTTGCTTTTTGGGCTTGTCTAGAGGTCTAGACCCCTTTTCAGCCCTATTTGATGCTATTCTGGGTTTTCTTACTGATCTCTTTCACTCCAGTTTGTTATTCTGTTAGTTAAGCTTGACAATGTCTCTAATTTTCACATTGGTGTAGGGATAATGCTCCTGTGGCTGCCCTGAAGATCTCCAAAGCTTTCTTGAAAGGTACTTTTTTGTTGCAGCTACCAATTCTGGATCCTTGGGAACAGCCTTTGATGCTACAAGTACTAGCTAGCCCTCCTTTTGAACCTTTGGCTACCATTCCCTTGAAGTCGCTGTCCTGGAAAATGATTTTCCTGGTGGTAATTACCACTACAAGACTGTTCTTTGAGCTGCTTTACATTATCTTATACTCCTCCTTATTGGATTTTTCATAAGGACAGGGTTACCCTCAGGACTAATCCCTCTTTTTCACCCAAGGTGAATCTACTTTGAACCAGCTTATTTATTTGCCCATTTTCTTGTCAATTTTTCGATTTTATTTTGACAAAACCAAAGCATTTAGAAAAACCAAGCAGCTTTTTGTTTCCTTTTCCAAGGTCCGGCTGGGCATGCCTGTGTCTAAAGTAACCTTATTTAAATGGCTTTCTGATTGTATCTCTTTTGTGTATGACTTGAGAGGAAGGTCTTTACCCACAAAACCCAAGGACCATTCTACCAGGGCAGTTGTAACTTCTGATTTTTTTTCTCCAGAGCCCCTATTGATTGTGCTGCTGCCACTTAAATGTGTGAGTGCTACATCAACTATGTCCCATTACAAAATGAAAGTACAGTTGAATTCTAGGGCTTCTTTTGCTTCCACCATTCTGCAAAATGTTCTCTTAGGGCCTCCCTGGGATGACATGTGGCTGGGGACTCTCACCCAAAAGTTGAAGTTGGACAGAAAAGATATCGAATGTGAAAATCCAGTTCAGCCATCCCCCTCCTATTAGTGGTGTGTATTCTAAGTGATCGGGTGGTTGGGACTTCAGGGTCTCCCCATTGTGGATTTTTTATTAACTTCCTGGAATTATGCACATAATAGCAGTGTGAGGGGGCAAACTCTATCTAAAGTGGATGGGGTGGAGCAGTACATTATGGGTAGAGGAGGCAGAGGTCTGGAATCCGTCTCTGAGAGAAGGCTGGCAGATTCAGAATGGATCCAGTAATTCAGATAGCACAGATCTATTGCTCTGGTAAGTACATAACTTTCAATCTGATGCCAGTCTTCATTCATTCTTGAACATTTTGGTCTCAGTTCTGTCCTTGGAACCTGCTCGGCCGTTTTATCAAGCTCGTGCCAGCCAGAAACTCTCAAGTTATGGCTACCCATAATGCCTGCCCCCCCTCCCCCCCCCGATCTCGTTTGCCATGTAGAATTTCGGGCACGTCAGCCATGCTCTCATTTAAGTGCTAACCTTTTCTTTATATATATTCATACAATTTTTGTCTCTACACTAAATTAATTACTTGGTTGATTTATTTAACTTACTGATTTGCCTGGTTGAGTGAGAGTGATTATTACCTTTTACCATATCGGTATTTACTCTTGTACCATCGTTGGTATAAGCCCCACCCTTCCCTCTTACCTTTGGTAATTCTGCAAATACTATCGTTGGTATTAACCCTCCCCCCCCCCCCTTTACCCTTTCTAGTTATTTTTCTTTAATTACCATTGCTGGTACGACCCTTTAAAAAAAACGTTTTCTTTACCTTGTTTTTTTTCTTGTGTGTGTAAGTTGCTTTTTGTGAGAGTGCCTTCTCATTTAAAAATATAGGCAATGGCTGAGAAGCATAAAGGAACCACTGGTTTCGAACAGTGCGACAGATGTGACAGAAAGATGCCCAACTTGGATAGGCATCTTTCTTGTCTATTGTTTAGGAGTGCCACATTTATAGGTCCAACTGCCTTGTGAACTCTGCAAGGGTTTCAGCATTTAAACCCTTGCAGAGAGGTGCAACAAATTAATCCTCAAAGGACTGTTAAAATGTCCTTTCAGTGAGGCTTTGTCTGAGGCAGAGAAATCAGTCTCCCAAAAAAGAATCATAAAAGAGGAGCCACTTTGTTCCAGCATCTCCTGAATTCCAGGAATCTAAATCTTCCAAGGACCAGGCCTCTCACCATACCGCGAAACCGATGCCTAAAATTCAAAAATAGACACTTGCTACTGTCTTGGTACCAAAGACTGCAGCTTCTCTCATGGTGCCGAAAACTACTGAACCTAGGAAAGCCACTTGAGTACCCAACACCTCCATCAGAAGCTATGACCCTTTTGATACCAACAATAGTTTCCCCAATTAAACCAGTCACCCCACCACCACCCAAGCAAATCATTGGTCAGCCGACCACGGTGCCAAAGATTGAATCCTTAACTTAGGACTAGGGGCTCCCCATCTATTGACCCCTTCCTTGGTCAGCAATTGAGTCCCTTTGTTGAATGCTCTGAATCGCCTTCGAGGATGTCCATCCATTCCACTAGGAGCCTTTCAGAGCGTGATGTAGTCAGATTAGTGGATCAACTGTTGGCGGCAAGAGGTTTCCCTGCCCTATCTAGGGCTTCTCTCCCATCTGGATCCGAGGCCTATTCTTCAAGGACTCCTACTTATCTTTCTCCTTCAACCTCTCCACAGGTCTTGGAGGCCTCGACTTCGACTTTTCCGGTCCCAACTACTTTGTACTGATGGTAGACCTCACCTTGGTTCCGGAATCTATTTTGTCTGAGCTGACCCACCCGAGGGACTGTGACTTGTCTGCCAGCTCCGGGATCCCTAGTTTGGCTCTGATTTTTTTCCACGGTGCCATCTACAGTTCCAGGTGCTCTGACAGTTCCGAGTCCTCTCATGGCTCCTTCTCTGGAGGTGGACTGGTTGGAGTGGGGTGTGACCCATGTTCCGAGGTTATCTCTCTCTGTTCTGGGCTCCCATCCCTCTTCAGGTGGGTCTGCCTTCCAGATTATGCAGAGAGCTCTTGCCTCAGCAGGCTCGCAGTTGGCACCATCCCCGTCGGAGGGTCATATCTACAGCTATCACAATCTGCTACATTGGGGCAGTGGGCACAAGAGCAGCAAGACACCCTGCTGCAGAGTACCCTGTCTTAGGAGTAGTCCTCAGACCTCCCACCTGATGAGCCACCCATTAAGAGATCATGCAGGAGGAAGCACCTAGATTATCTTGAAGAATCTGTCACTGAGGATACAGATTATGATGAAGGGGAAGAGTCCCCATGGTCTCCCCCTGAAAGATGTCTCCTTTGGAGACATCTTGGAAATCTTAAAACAGAGGAGTGATTGGAAGTCCACAAACCCTTCCTCTGAGGAATCTGTTTTCTTGTAGGCTTTTTGTGCCTGACCCTCTACTTCTTGGGTGACCCCACCTGCCGATTTGGTTAAGCAATCATGCAGAGCATGTGTGGAAGGTCCCTGACACTATAGAGCCAATTCCCTGGAGACCGAACAAAATCCTCTCCACACCTGAAAGTCAACCCCACTGGTCCAAAGGTCTAGCGGTAGATGCTATGGTGGTGGCAGCTGCCACAAAAAAGGAAGTCGCCGAGGAAGACCCCTGACACTATAGAGCCATTCCACCGGACAAAATTCTCTCTGCACCCAAAGATTAACACCACTCATCCAAAGGTCTAGCAGCAGATGCTATGATGGTGGCAGCTGCCACAAAAAAGGAACTCGCCGAGGAGAGTCCTGCTGTCCACCCTCAAAACAGAGCATGATGGACAGATTTTGAAAGTGGATCTATGCTTCAACAACCTTTGCCATTCGGTCATTGAATTTTTTGCACATTTCACACTACTTCAAAGGGACCTGAAAATGGAGCTTTCAGGGACCTTGCAGGAGCAGTGTCTGACAAGGTACGCAATAAGGTTGCCTCCCAGCTTACGACCCTTAAAACGATATCCAGCTCGTCCATGCGGCTTATTGCGCACACAGCCGAAGAGACAGCCAGGAAACAGGTACAGGCATTGCCATTAGGCGTCACACCTGGATGTGCTTATATGAATTTGCGGACCCTTTCAAGTCTTCCTTTATCAACCCTCTGATAGATCCTACCTCGTTGTTTGGCCCAAAAGTCAGACACACATTAGCCAGGTTAGAGAAGGACGGAAAGACCCTTTCTGCTGCGGACGTACATTTTTCTACTCCTTAATGATCTTACTGCAGGAATAAGAGGAGTGGAAAGGTGTGGTTCAAGAAGTCCCAATGGCCTTTTCGGGACACACATGGCAAGTAACCATCCCGGGGCATAGGGGGAACTCTTCAGGAAGATGCCCCTCCCATGGCAGAGGGGGTATGCTTAACCAGGGATGTTTTTCGTGTTTCACTGTTGCAGTCATCACATTTGGGTTATCTACTTGCAGTAGCCCTCAGTCGACCTGATAAAGTCTTGGGTCCTGCATCGGTTGCTGTCCCTTCTTCCATGACATCAGGTTGTCAGGGGTATAAAACATGCAGCTGATGCCATTACATCAGTCTTTCTTGCCGCGCGGTGCCCAAAGCAAAAAAAGTTTGCAAGTGCCAGTCGGCCGACTCCTGAAATTTTTGTTTTCGAGTTTCAGAACCAGAGTCTTCAACTAAAGCTAAGTACCCCATTGGGGAAACTTTTTCTTGCTCCTTAAAGTTAATAATTGCATTTCTTGTGAAAGCAAATACCTCCAAAGATTTTAATTCGTACTGTATTCCTTGCCTAGGCCCTGACCACAACGTACCTTGTTGTCGGTTTTGTGCTTTATTTAATCAACACACTATCCATCGTCAGTATATTTTCGCCTCTAACTATTTCGGTTCTCGGTTCAATTATCCAGAAATGTCGTCGGTAAGCCATCTGACTACCGGAATTCTGAAAACACGCAAAGATAAAGACAGACACAGGCTGCCTAGGTCCAAAGCTGCCAACGACACTTCTCCTAAGCCAGTCGCGAGTTCGCCAGTACTCAGTGAGGCGCTTTCGCAGCCCTTGATACCCACTACTTCTGATTCGCAGGCCTCTACTGAGACCCATTCGGAGTCCGGTATGCCGAGAGATGCTAGTGTGGAACCTGCGGATGTCTCTACCTTGGATGGGTCCGGAGCCACTGTGCAGGCACCAGCTTCTGAGGGTGTATTCAGGCCTACGGATTTGCATATTAAACCGAAACCTCCTTCTTCTTTAAGGCCTAAACCTCGAACCATGCGTACTAAACTGACACCCAGGCCGCATGTTCAGGTCTCTATGCCTAAAAAACAAATAAGAATGGCTGAAGACCTTATAACTTTAATCGGGGAAGCCAACCATCCTCTTCTAAGAGACCTAGGACTGAAATTGTTTATGAATCTTCTGACCAGGATTCTGATTTTTCTGATTCTTCTGATGATCTGGATTTACCCTTATCTACTTATGAGGATTCTGATGCAGAGGACTGTATTCCCTTTGCTTCCCCTCCAGAGGATTTTTCTTTTGGTGAAACCTTGCACACTCTAAGGGAGCATTTCCACTGGGGAGGCCAGGATTTTTCTGATTCGAAAAAGAGGCTTAGGGATTTCTTACTCTTGCCTCAGCATAGGCCTTTAGCTATACCTCTTGTACTAGACATCGTTGATGCCTTTTTGGAATCTAGTTTGACCCCTGATTCTTTGCCTCCTGCTCCCAGAAAACCTGACAGATATTATAGGGATGTTCATCGTGCATACAGCTGCAGTCATTACAGATGGGTTATCCTGCCGTCAGGCGGGTCCTCGGTCGGCCGAATTCCAAAGTCTAGGTCCGGCGTCTGTTGTCGCTTCTTCCCTGACATCAGTGCTGCAGGGGTATAAAAGAGGCAGCCGACGCCATTTTCTTCAGTCTTTCTTGCCGCGCGGTGCCCAAAGCAGAAGCAGTTCGCAAGTGCCGGTCGGCCAGCTCCTGAGATTTACGAAAGTATTTCAGCCGAAGTCTTCTTTAAAGCTAAGTACCCCGTTGGGGAAACTTTTCTTGCCTCAGACCGATGTCAGACAAAGTTAATAATTGCATTTCTTGTGGGAAGCAAATACCGTATAAGGATTTCCACTCTTTCTGTATACCTTGCTTAGGCCCAGACCCCGACGTCTCGCCCTGCCGTTTTTTGTGCTAGGTTCAACAAGCGCACTAATAAGCGCTGGGCGGAGTTCGCCCTTCATTATTTTGGCAAAAAAATTAATTAGATCATGTCGTCGGATACACCGACACCAGTTTTAAGCAAAAGACGCAAAGATAAGGACCGACATCCGAGGTCCGCTCCGAGTACTGAGACCACGCTTAGGCCGACTACCAGTTCTCCAGTTCTCAGCGAGGTGCCTACGCAGCCCCTGAATATCGATGAAACTATTTTACCGGTGACTTCAGTACCCGAGGTCGCAGGCTCCTCTGTCTCCATTCCTACTGCGGATACCGACGCCACTCTTGGCGGGGAAACTCAAAATTTAGTCAGGCCTGCCATTTCTGAAGGCGTCTTCAGGCCTTCCACCTTCTCTATTAAATCCTTCACTAAATCTAAAGCTGCCATGAAAACTAAAAAACAGGGTCCTCAGACCTCCTCTCAAGGCCCCATGCCTAAAAAGCAGATGCTTAAAATGGCTGAGGATTTGATAACTCTCATCAGAGGTTCTCAACCCCCCTCTGATAAAAGACCCAGATTGGAGGAAGACTACCCTTCCTCAGACCAGGCTTCTATTACCTCAGAACATTCTGAGGACCAGGATTTTGCCTATTCCCCTTTCGAAGACTCTGATGCTGAGGAGTCTATTCCCTCGGTCTCCCCCCCTGAGGACTACTCTGTTGGGGAAACCCTGCATACATTGAGGGAACACTTTCACTGGGAAGGCCAAGATTACTCAGATTCCAAGAAAAGGCTCAGGGAATTTCTACTGCTCCCCCAGCATAGGCCCCTGGCTATCCCCCCTGTTTTAGATATTTTGGATGATGTGTACGCAGAAGCCAGCCTTAATCCAGATTCTTTACCTCCAGCCCCTGTTAAACCAGACAGGTATTACCAGGTTCCTGATTCTCACCAGTTCCTTTATAAAAGCCATACTGCTGACCCAGAAACTATTTCACAGGGTCCCAAGGGAATAAAGGCCTCTACTGCTAAAAACCCTTTACTTTTAGAGAGAGATTCCAGAGCATTAGAAAGGTGGGGGAAAAAAGTGTATACATCTGCCACTTTAACCATGAGGGCATTAAACTGTCAATTCCATATGTTAAAGTACCAACAGTTTTTGTTATCTCAGTTGAAAAGCAAAATGACACAAACAGAACAACCAGATTTGAAAGAGTTGCAGGATTTGTTGCATGGTGCAGGGCAAGTGGGTAAACATACCTTGCAATGTGGTTTTGATGCTTTAGAGGCCTCATATAGAGCTGCTGTCACGGGGTCTGTTATACGTAGACATGCTTGGCTCAAAGAGCAAACCTTACCAGATCATGTCAAAGCAAAGTTATTAGATGCACCACTTCAAAAAGATGTATTGTTTGGTGTTTAAGCTGAGGAGGTACTAAAGAAAATGGAGGAAAAAGCGAAATCTATGCAAACAGTGAAAGATTTCCTGCAGGTACAACCTCCACACTTCAGCAGAAACTGGCCTTCAAAAAATTGGCCCTTTCCAGCCACAGACAGACCTCAATGGGGCAGATACAGACGCCCAAGGGGTAGAGGACAACCTCAAGGATCTTACAGAGCAAGACAGTGGCAAGCACCAACCCCAAGAGGTGGAGAAGATAGATCACAGTCATTTAGAAAACAGACACAATGACTTCCCCCTATGCCTGCCAAGCAAAGCTTTAATGGCAGCACCTTTGGGCGGAAAACTGGCATTATTTTCAAAAAACTGGCATATTGTTACAAAAGACAAATGGATTCTGGACATTATAGACAGAGGCTACAGGTTCCACTTTCACACCCTTCCAAAAATGAGAGGCATGCCAAACCTGCCACAAAATCAAAGGGCAGAGGCACAAAGACAAATTTCCGCTCTCATGGATATGAAAGCAATTCAAGAGGCACCTGCAAAAGAACAAGGTCAAGGTTTTTATTCCAGACTATTCCTGGTACCAAGGAAAGACAGAGATTGGAGACCTATCTTAGACCTATCCATCCTAAACACATATTTACAGGTGCCAAAATTCAAGATGCTCACATTACAGCAGCTTCTTCCCATGCTGGGCAAGGAGTCTTGGCTGGTAACATTGGACCTCAAGGAGGCATACCTGCATGTCCCTATCAGACAAGATTGCAGAAGATACCTCAGATTTCTTACAGGTTCAACCCATTACCAATTCTCTGCATTGCCCTTTGGCTTATCTACTGCACCCAGAGTGTTTACGAAATGCCTGGCATCAGTAATTGCCTTCTGCAGACTTCAAGGAATTCAAATTTACCCATATCTGGACGACTGCCTGATCCAAGCGGACAGCAAGGACATTCTATTGCAGCATCTGGCATTTGTAATAAAACTGTTAAACTTCCTGGGATACACAGTGAACAAAAAGAAATCAAAACTAATACCTTCTCAACAGATAATTTTCCTGGGTGCCAGCTTAAATACAACCACCCAGATGGCCTACCTCACGCCAGACAAACGAGGGCAACTGTCTCAATACTTCAGCAAAATGGCAACTTTCACCAGACTAACTGCAAGGAAAGTCCTGCAGGCTCTGGGATTCATGGCATCTTGCATCCTACTAATCCCATGTGCAAAGCTGCATGTGAGGAAACTACAATGGTACCTAAAAAACTTATGGTCTCAACACAGCCACAGCTTGGAAACAATTATACCACTCATTCCATGCCTTCAAAAGGAATTTTTGTGGTGGGCTCAAGCATGCCAAAGAAACACAGGTCTCCCTTTCTGTGTACCTCAAGCAACTCAAATCATCACAACGGACGCCTCAGACTATGCATGGGGAGCACACATGGCAGATCAGTGCATTCAGGGAAAATGGTCCCAAAAAGAGAAACACCTACACATCAACCAAAAGGAGATGCTAGCCGTGCAAAATGCTCTTATGACCTTCAAAGACCTACTGCATCCAGGCTAGCTATTGATAAGGACAGACAACACCACAGTCATGTGGTACATAAACAAACAGGGGGGAACTCATTCATACCCCCTGTGCAGGCAAGCCATGACCCTATGGAACACAGCACTGGAATTGCAAATTCAACTACAGGCACAATTCCTGCCAGGAAACGAAAACACACTGGCAGACAACCCAAGCAGAAATATGACAGATCCTCACGAATGGAAGTTGCATCCTCAAGTTTTCTCAAAGATAACTCAGACATGGGGACAGCCAGACATAGATCTATTTGCTACCCACAGAAATTACCAGTTGAAAAAATTTTGTTCAAGGACCCATCATCCACAGGCCTGGAAAGTGGACACACTCTCTTTCAATTGGACAACATTGACAGTCTATGCCTTCCTGCCTCTTCCTCTACTGACCAAAGTTCTATTAAAAGCCAGAGCAGAGAGGCAACAAATGATACTCATTGCTCCAGACTGGCCACGACAACACTGGTATCCGCTCCTAAAGAGCCTGACACACTCCCCACCATGGATCCTACCTCTAGTCCCTCTTCTTTTGTCCCAGCACAACTACAAAACCCTTCACAGCCAGCTCAAAACCCTAAATCTAGCTGCATGGGAGAATACCTTAATTTCCCAACAGACTCTCCTCTCCAAGGAGGTGCAGGATGTCATCTTGGAGGCCAGAAGACCTTCTACTAGAAAAGCCTACTCCGCCAAATGGAAACGATTTTGTTCCTGGAATCGAGAAAAGGGCCAGAATCCTTGGGTAATAAATATACCTCAAATTTTACAGTACCTAGCTGAGATGTTAAACAGTGGCCTTTCCTTCTCCTCCATCAAGATCCACGCTTCAGCCATTTCTGCACAATACAACACAGACCCTCCTTTATTCTCACATCCTCTATTAAGGCAGTTCCTCAAAGGGGCAAAAAATATAAAACCCCCAAGGAAACTACCAGTTCCAGCTTGGGACCTCAACTTTGTATTGGAAAAGCTGACCCTGCCTCCCTTTGAGCCGGCTTCTTCAACAGAGCTACAATACTTGTCATGGAAAACAGCCTTCCTTCTGGCTATCACCTCAGCACGCAAGGTTTCGGAACTACATGCCCTCATGGCTGTGCAACCATTCATCATTTTCCATCAGGACAGAGTTTCCTTACGAACCAACCCTACCTTCATGCCAAAGGTAGTGTCCAGTGTAGCTTTGAATCAGACTATCCACTTACCTACCTTTTATCCAAATCCACAGAACAAAGGGGAGAGACTACTACATTCCTTGGACATTCACAGACAACTTCGTTATTACTTGGACAGAACAAAGCCATTCAGGAAATCTGAGCAGCTCTTTGTGTCCTATGCTACAGGTGCTCAAGGAAAGGCTATTTCCAAACTGACAATTTCAAAATGGATAGCCCACTGCATACGCTTTTGTTATTCATTTCATGGAAAATCTGTGCCCGCATACATCAGATCCCACTCCACCAGGGCCACAGCTACCTCTGCAGCTTTTCTCAGGGGGGTCCCTACCAAGGACATTTTGGAAGCAGCTACTTGGAGTTCAGTGCACACTTTCTCCAAGCACTACCACCTTCCACTATACTCAAAATCTAGAGCGGGCTTTGCCGCAGCAGTCCTGCAGGGCATCCTCGCTCCTCCTAGTTCCACTTAGTGCCTACCACCCTTACTTAGCTTTGGGATTCTACCCATCTGTAATGACTGCAGCTGTATGCACAATGAACATAGTACAGTTTTGTACCTACCATAAATGTAGATGTTCGAGTGCTCATACAGCTGCAGTCCAGGTTACCCCCCTCCGTCCCCTCTTAGGACAGGCCTTATGACAAACACCTTTATCATACAACCTATTTGGGGTATTCTTTTATGGTGGATTTGCTTGCAACTACTGTTTTTTGATTTATCTATATTGCATGTTTGCATAACATTATGTTTTGCCTTCCTTCTGGGGGCACCTGACATCTGGGGCAAGAAAAACTGAAGAAAATGGCGTCGGCTGCCTCTTTTATACCCCTGCCGCACTGACGTCAGGGAAGAAGCGACGACAACCGACGCCGGACCTAGACTTTGGAATTCGGACGACCGAGGACCCGCCCGACGGCAGGATAACCCATCTGTAATGACTGCAGCTGTATGAGCACTGGAACATCTACATTTATGGTAGGTACAAAACTGTACTTTCCTGATTCTCACAAGTTTCTTTTTAAAAATCCTATAGCGGATCCAGAGACTATTTCATAGGCACCCAAGGGGCATTAAGGCCTCTACTGCCAAAAACACTACCCCTTCTGATAGAGACTCCAGGGCGCTGGATAGATGGGGTAAGAAGGTTTACACTTTTGCAACCTTGGCCATTAGGGCCTTAAACTGTCAATTTCATATGTTAAAGTATCAACAACATATTATTGGATTGCTTAAACAGAAAATTATGTTGATTCCTGACTGTGCTGAAAATAAGGAATTACAGGATTTAATGCATTGTGCTGAACAGGTTTAAAAACATACTTTGCAATGTGGGTTTGATTCTTTCAAGGCCTCATACAGGGCTGCTGTCACTGGGTCTGTACTCAGAAGGCATGCTTGGCTTAAGGAGCAATCTTTGCCTGATCATGTTAAAGCTAAACTGTTGGATGCTCCCTTAAATCAGGACCTCCTGTTTGGCAACAAAGCTGAGTAAGTTCTCAAAAAGATGGAAGATAAAGCATAAATCTATGCAAACTGTTAAAGATTTCTTACAAGTTCAGCCTCCAAGATTTAGTAGGCATTGACCCTCTAAGATTTGGTCTTTCCCGGCTCCTTCCAGGCCTTCTCAATCCAAACCCAGACACAGCAGAAATCCCAGGTTTCAGTCCCAGGGTACGCACAAGACTAAGCAGCGGGGGGCTTCCGCTTCCAAATCAGGGAGTAGTAAGACTCCCCCTATGGAAAACTGTCTCAATGACTTGATTTTTAAACTTCCCAGCACTTCTCAACTGAATGCTCCTTTAGGGGGAAAGATTGGTCTGCAGGCCAAAAACTGGGAACTCATTACCCAGGACAAATGGGTTTTAAATAGTGTCCCAAGGATACAGATTTCACTTCCACACGTTACCAATGCCAAAAGGTTGACAAGATCTACCCCCAAATCAGTGGGCAGAGGCTCAAAAGCAAATACTCTCTCTTTTAAACATAAAGGCTATTCAAACTGTACCAGAAGAGGAAAAAGAACTAGGTTTCTACTCAACTTTTCCTGGTACCCAGAAAAAACAATTCATGGCATCCTATTCTGGATCTGTCTACTCTAAACACCTTTTTGGTGATTCCAAAATTCAAGATGCTGACACTTCATTTGCTTCCTATGCTAGGAAAAGATGCCTGGATGGTAACACTTGATTTAAAGGAAGCATACCTGCACATCCCAATCGGGGAATCTTGCTGAAGATACCTATGCTTCAAAGCAGGCTACAATCACTAGCAGTTCTCTGCACTGCCCTTTGGCTTATCTACTGCGCCCAGGGTATTCACAAAGTGCCTAGCCCCAGTTATCGCATTTTTCAGGCAAAGAAATATTCAAATATACCCATACCTGGACGATTGTTTAATTCAGGCATAAAGCCAGGACATAATTATGAATCATCTGGCCTTTGTACAAAGGGTGCTGACTTGTCTGGGGTACACCATAAACGAAAAGAAATTGCACCGCTACCCTGTCAACAAATCATATTCCTGGGAGCAAGCTTGAATACAACTTCCCAGATGGCTTTTCTCACACTAGAGAAACAAATTCATTTGACAGCTTACTTCAAACAAGTGGCCACAAAAACCCTACTATATCTGCAAGGTGAATACTACAAGCCTTGGGATTCATGTTCTCCTGCATTTTTCTAATTCCATATGCAAGACTGCATTTGAGGAAACTACAATGGTATGTAAAAAGCCTATGGTGTCAACATTTTCAGGATCTAGAAGCAATGATTCCTATCATACCTTGCCTACGCCTAGAGTTTCTTTGGTGTGCAGAGGCCTGCCATCAAAACAAGGGACTACCATTTTCACCACCCCCTGCTGCCCAAACACTAACAGATGCATCAGATTATACATGGGGGGGCTCACCTGGCAGGGAAGTGCATTCAGGGCAAATGCAACCCAAGTCAAATGCACTTGCATATCAGTCAAAAAGAAATATTAGCTGTACAGAATGCTCTGACAACCTTCAAGGACCACATTCTTCCAGGACAATTAATGGTAAAGACTGACAACACCACTGTTATGTTGTACATAAACAAGCAGGGGGGTACACATTCTTACCTCCTATGCAGACTAGCCATGGCATTGTGGAAGACGGCCCTGAGCTACCAAGTGCATTTACAAGCTCAATTCCTGCCAGGAAAACTAAATACACTGGCAGACAATCTAAGCAGAAACTTCATGGACCCACACGAGTGGAAGCTGGAACCAAAGACTTTCAACATTTTGACAAGCAAATGGGGGAGCCCAGATATAGACCTGTTTGCCTCCCCCCAGAATCAGTTTATGCCTTTCCTCCTCTGCTCTCCAAAGTACTACTAAAGATCAAACGAGACAAACCACGGACAATTTTGATTGCTCCAGACTGGCCACGCCAACACTGGTACCCCTCTTGCGCAGTGCCACTTTTGGCCCCATGGCACCTGCTTCAAACTCCTACCCTATTGTCTCAGCAGGAGAACCAGATTCTGCACCCTCAGCTTCATACACTGAACCTAGCAGGCTGGCTAATTACCTGATCTCTCCTTTACCAATCCCTCAGCAAACCAATGATGGATATCATTTTAGAGACAAGGAGGCGTAGTAGTAGAAAATCTTATGCTGAAAAATGGAAAAGATTCTGTGCCTGGAACCAATCTCAAGGAATGAGCACAGCAGTGCACGATTTTCCGATTTTACAATACTTAACTGAGATGCTTCACAAGGGCCTGTCTTTCTCCTCCATCAAAATTCACACCTCAGCCATTCCAGCTCATTATAACACCGAACCTCCCCTCTTCTCTCATCCACTGCTTAAGCAGTTCCTCAGAGGGGGCCAAAAACCTGCGACCACCCAGGAGAGCCCCAACTCCAGCCTGGGACCTTAACTTTGTACTGGAAAAGCTCACCCTTCCTCCTTTCGAGCCAGCTGCCACTGTGGATTTAAAATTCCTCTCTTGGAAAACAGCTTTCCTTTTAGCAATCACTTCAGCAAGAAGCAGTGGAGCCTTTCATCATCTTTCATGTGGACAGGGTGTCCCTCAGGACCCAATCCCTCCTTCATGCCCAAGGTGGTATCCAGTGTGGCCCTTAATCCATTCATTTGCCATCCTTCTTTCCTAACCCACCGAACAAAGGAGAATGGGTACTGCACTCCTTAGATGTGTACAGACAACATAGATTCTATTTGGACAGGACTAAACCTCAAAGGAAATCTGACCAACTGCTGGTGGCTTTCGCTGCGGGGCAGAGGGGAAGGTTATTTCAAAGCAAACCATTTCCAAATGGATAGGCAATTGCATTAAGTTCTGCTACAAGCACCATGGAAAACCTATCCCACATGGGATCAGACCCCACTCAACCAGGGCTGCATCTACAGCCTTTCTTAGAGGCATCCCTTCCAGGGACTTCCTAGAAGCTGCTACCTGGAGTTCAGTACGTACATTCACCAAACATTACCACCTGCCAATTTTCTCTAAATCCAGAGCTGGCTTTGCCACTGCAGTCTTGCAGGGCCTTATTGCTGGTCGTAATGCTAACTAAAATTCTCCTCCCATCCTTAGCTTTCGGAATCTACTCAAATGTGATGACTGCAGCAGTGAAACATGAAGAACTTAATACAGTTGTGTACACTTACCATAAATGTAGATGTTCATGTATATTCACTGTTACAGTCCTGGTTGCCCTCCTTCCAGCCCCCTTTCTTCTTTGGGCTATACCTTTATTCTACTCTACTATGCTCAAAAGCTTTTTGGTGTATTTGCTTTTTTGTTGGAGGTATAACTTTGTATATGTATAGATTTAATTGCTTCCCATTAGGAGGGCACCTGATATCTGGGGCAAGAAAAACTGATGTAATGGCGTCTGCTGCATGTTTTATACCAGAAGGGACAGCAACCGACGCAGGACACAAGACTTTGTTAATCAGTTCGACTGAGGGCAACTGCAAGCAGATAACCCAAATGTGATGACTACAACAGTGAATACACTCTAACATCTACATTTATGGTAAGTGTACACAACTGTACTTTACATAGATTCTTTCTCTAGTCAACCCTACCAGAGCTCTTGAGCCGCGGCCCATTTGCCTACCTCTGGAGGCAGTTGGTAGAAGATTTTCTCTGTACCACCTAGCCTGCCACACAGTAACATCAGATTCCTGGGTGCAGACAATAATTACTAGAGGTTACCGTACCCCCTTCAACCTTTATCGCAGACCACCAAGGCGAATCACCGATGTTCCACCCAGTCAGAGGGATATAGCTGCACTAGAAATCCAAAAGCTGCTTCAAAAATGTCATCTAAACAGTCCCACCAGACCAAATAGGATCTGAATTTTACTCAAGATTCTTTTTAGTGCCAAAAAAGACAGGGGACTGGAGGCCAATCTTAGACCTTAGTATATTGAACAAGGTTATTCAACAGACAAAATTCCGGATGGTCACGGTTCAGTCTATCCTTCCTTTTCTGGAGAAAGGCAATTGGATGTGCTCTGTAGGTTTTCAGGATGCGTATTACCACATAAAGATGGACAAGCGCTCCAGAAGATATTTCCACTTCCAGCTGGGAGCCAGTTATTACCAATTTTGAGCACTGCCCTTTAGTCTCACCACAGACCCCGTGGTGTTCACCAAATGCATGTCAGTGGCAGCAGCTCACTTAAGGCTACAAGGATTCCGGGTGTTTCCATATTTAGACTACTGGCTCCTCACCACCCTTTCCAGGCATATACTGCTTTTCGCTTTGGACTCTGTTCTGAGGCTTGCAGAGTTTCTAGGCACCTCAATAAACAGAGAAAAGTCCAAACTGTCCCCCACACAAGGCATAGAATTCTTTGGAGCAACATTAAACACAAGATCCTGCATGGCCGCTCTCCCTCTTCACAGACTGATAAGGCTGAGATCACAACTCCAAGTGGTACTCTCTCAAGACAGTTCCGGCTCGTCTGGTTTTACAACTTCTTGGGTCTATGGCAGCAACAATTACCCTAATTCCTGTAGTGAGAAACCATATGAGGCTGCTTCCGTGTCTCCTCACGTCTCAGTGGTCTCTGCTAACACATCCAATGTCACACCCAGTCTGCATAACCAACCGTTGCAAGCAGGATTTACTTTGGACGAAATGAAGAAAAATTGTAGAGCTGCCCCTCCTCGCCCTCTCAGCCCAAGGCCATAGTGACCACGGATGCTTCCCTGATGGGGTGGTGGGGCATTTTCAGGGAAAGACTGTCCAAGGCGACCTCAAGATGCCAGTTTGCATATCGACGTCCTAGAACTGAGGCCAGTGCTCCCAGCATTGCAAGCTTTTCAATCCGCCCTCCCTTCAGGGACAATTGCTGTTTAGACAAACAACATGTCAGTGGTCTGGTACTTCAACAAACGGGGGAACCAGATCCCACCCTTTGTCGGGAAGCCCTGAGAGTTTGGCAATGGGCAGTCTCCTTTGACCACTTTCCGATAGCATCACACATCCCGGGGAATTCCAACGTGATTGCGGACAAACTGACCAGATGCTTTCTCCGGGTTCCTATCGTGTCATCGAACTTTTACAAGTTCGAGACCATATGTTCGAATTTGTAAAAGTTTGAGCATGTGAATGGAAATCTCCATAGGCAAAGGTTTCCATTCACTTCAATGTGGTGCGATCTCGGAGTGGGTATATTTAAGTAGTGGGGGGTGCAGGGGGGCTTCCCCCCCTGCTTACAACGGTTTATTTTGTTGTCCGTCGTTTTGTTTTTTTTAGGTAGTCAAAGTTATGTAACTTTGAACATAATGGTTCATCTATTAGGTGGCTCATCTATTATGTGTTCGAAGTTACGTAACTTTGACTATGTAATATAGACCCACTTTCTCCTGCCTCACGCGTGGTCTGTCAATCCCATTGTGGCAGCGAAGATTTTTCATCGATGGGGTCAGCCTTGCTACAATCTGTTCACCTGTCCCACAAACAAGTGCAGCAGCTACTATGCTCTAATCCCCACTCAGGGAGAGTCCCCGAGAGATGCTGTCCTACACGATTGGCTCCAGGGACTACTTTATGCCTTCCCACCAATTCCTCAGTTTTTGAAGAAAGCCCAACAGTTGAGAAGCAAAGTAATCCTCATTGCACCTTATTGGCCCCGTCAAGTCTGGTTTCCCTTTTTCTTGCCTCATCTGGTTCACCGCCCGTGGACACTGGATCCAACTCAAGATCTGTTGTCTCACCCACAGGGTCTAGTTCATTCCAATCTAAAAAGCCTCATGCTGTTGGCTTGGTTCCTCCACTTCCAGTAACTGCCAGGCAGAATAACCTATCTTCCCCAGTACAAAAGTTGCTTCTAGCGTCTCATAAACTATCCACCAGGAAACCTTACCTTAGTAAATGTAATAGATTTGTGTTTTGGTCTCAGGAAATACAAATTGAGCCCTTTTCAGCTTCAGTTGACAAGGTATTGGAATATTTATCGACCTTGTTCCAGTCGGGAGCATCTGTCTCTACTATTAGAGTTCATTTAGCTGCTGTTTAAAATTTTCATAATGGTTTCAACGACCTTTCTTTGATGTCTCATCGCCTTTGCAAAACCTTTCTAAAGGGTGTGTTGCATTTGAAACCACCTTTTAAAGAGCCCTTTGAGCTATGGAATTTAACACTAGTCTTACAAAGTTTGGTCCATCAGCCCTTTGAACCAGTAGCCACGTGTGATATTAAATATTTATCTTGGAAAACTATTCCTGATAGCCATCACATCGGCCAGGAGAATATCAGAGTTGCAGGCTTTGTGTGTGAAACAGCCATATATCATTTTTCACAAAATGAGAGCATCACTTAGAACTAATCCCTCCTTTCTGCTTAAAGTAGCATCAGACTACAATATCAATCCATCTATAGACCTACTGGTTTTCTTCCCAAACTTTTCAAACAAGGGTGAATATTGCTTGCATTTGTTGGACGTACACAGACAGTTGACGTTTTTGGATAGAACTAAATCATTTAGAAAATCAGACCAAGTCTTTGTATCCATTTCAGGTACTAGACTGGGCACACCAGTTTCAAAAGTTATTGTATCAAAATAGTTGAGCGATTGCGTCATTTTTGTTTATACTCAAAAAAAGGTGGACTTGCCAACAAAGATCGACACATTCTACTAGATCTATTTCCACTTCAGTAGCCTTTCATTCCAGAGCTTCTGTGGATGACATATGCACAGCCACAACTTAGGCTACCCCCCCATATTTTTATCGCTCATTACAAATTGGATATGGTCTCCAAGGGGAGAGCATCCTTTGGCTGTATGGTGCCCAGGAACATCCTTCCCTAGGGCCTCCCATGGTTGGGACTCTGTCCCAACGGTCCAAGAATGAATGAAGATTGACAACATCAGATAAAGATGTTTTTAACATAATGTTCCATCTGTGTTGTCGATCTTCATTCATTCTTGACATCCCCCCCTCCAAAGACTCTTGGAGGTTCGGAAATAGTCTGGGGATCATGATAAGGTAGTTGCTCAGACAAAGGTGGCACTTTTTCTCCATATTCTATGGGCAAGACTCTATCTAAAGGGAGGGGAAGAGAGGCACTATAGGTAACCTTAGCTTGAGAGTTTCTGGCTGGCGTGAGCTTGGTAAAACGGCCGAGTTGGTTCCAAGGATGGCATCGATACCCCAACAGTTCAAGAAAGAATGAAGATGGACAACACAGATGGAAAGTTATGGTAAGAACATAACTTCTTTTTTTATTTTGGTGCATGATCTGATATGGTTATTGGATGGGTCTCAAAGCTTTCAGTTAATAAATATTAACAGTTCTGTTGGAAAGAGGAAAATGTGCAAAACATATCACTATAATGCAGCATTTTAACAAACTACCTATAATGGTAATCAGAATGACAAGGAAGAGAAATAGTGGACATGGTGAAAGCGGGGGGGGGTTATCTGAGGAGACAGGAATTTTTTTTTCTTTTAACCAAGACAGACTTCAGATCCTGTTTCATCCAGTCTGTTTGATCAGATTAATGGGACAAGAGCTGCTTGTTGTATGTAATCTGGCATTCCACTAGTGCTCATTGTCTTGAGCTCTTTCAGGAAAAAAAAAAAAAAAAAAACTCCCATGATTTCCCTGTGCTCCAAGTGCCATCAGATCTTGTTTGCTACCATCAGCAGTCTGATGGATCTTTGTGCCTGGCAGCTGAGTTCTCATTAAATTATCTTTTTCCTACTTTTTGTCCCTTTTCCCCTCATGATGTCTGTATTTGTTGTTAGTCAAAAATAATGCATATAGTTGATAGTTTTTCTCTTCATTTCCTTTATGGCATTTAGGCAGGAGAGCCAAACATTTCCATCTGATGTCAGTCTTCATCTATTCTTGACTTCTGGGTTACGGATCTGATCTCAGAACCGATCCATCTGTTATACAGCTCAAAAACTCTCAAGCTAAAGTGTACCCACAATGCCCCCCTCTACATTATCCCCAGATCTCCTTTGTTTGCCGCTCTTTCAGCAAGACGCGTCAGCTGACTCCTCTTTCATAGCTAAGTAAAAATTTGTTTTCTTGTAATCTCTCAGCGCTTTCTACTTTATAGCACTTTCTATCTTATAGTTTTCTTAACTTTAGTCTACCCTCTAGCAGTGAGTTTTTCCTTTCCTTTTACCGTTGATATTGCTAACTACCATCGTTGGTAATTCCCTTCCCCCCTCTCTCTTACCGTTAGGTAGTCTTTCTCTACCATTGCTGGTAGTGTCTTCCCTTGTGTGAGTGGTTTATTGCTTCTTTCTTCCTCCTCTTCCCTTTTTGCCTCTCCTAGTCTTTTTACGCCAATGGTAGATAACTCTAAAGTTACCACAACTGGTTTCAAACAGTGTAAAGAGTGCTGCAGGAAAATGCCAAGCTGTGATGGACATGAATGTTGCATGTACTGTTTGGGTGCATCCCATTTGAATATAGAGTGTTCTGTCTGCCAGGGTTTCAGTAATAGAGCCCTGGTAAGAGCATAGAAACAAGCTCATCCTCAAAGGCTTCTTAAAGCCACTGGTACTAAAACTTCTTGTTCAGTTCAGACATCATCTTCGCATCAACACAAAAGAAGCATAAGCATTCCCCTGCAGGTTCCTCTCTGGAAGTAAAATCTAAGGTTCCAAAGCTTTCAGAACGGAGTGACTCCTTCGGCACCGGCCCCCTTACTGGTGCCTTCGACACTGGCCACGACTTCCATACAAGCTGTGACACCAACTACCACTACTTTGGCTATGGTTTCAACAGCGGCACCTATTCCCACTGCTGCCATGATGGCGCCGATATCTACTATGGCCCCAGAGACTGTGCCGAAGGACAGATGTTATGATTCAACCCAGGACTACTTACTCTTCATCTGTTGGCCCTTGTTAGGAGCAGCTCCCCAGTCTTTTTACAAAGACCCAAGTCCCATCTGGCTTATCCCCATTCACTCCCCCAGAAGTCTTTCGGTAGTTGATATAGTGAGGTTGGTGGATCAGAGTCTGACAGCTAGGGGTTTTCCCCCATCTTCTCAGCCCCCTCTCCTTCCTGGTGCCGGGGATTTCTCTCCTACAACCCCTTCTCTTCTTATGACCTCCTTGCAGGCTTTAGAGCAGTTGATTAACCACACAGGTTCCAGTGACCTCTGCACCAACACCTTTTTTTGCCTTTGGTACCGGGTATGGCTCTGACTTCTTCGGTGCCTTCAGGACCGACTATTCCCCGGGACTGGGTCTTCGCCGTCAGGCCCAAGGAGTTCAAGTCGGCTCCATTTTTTTTCTTTGGAGCCAACCTTATCCTTTTTGGTTGCGCCGACAGAGGACCCATCCTCTGTTCCAGCTTTTCAGGTGGGTCTCTCGGGTTGGAGTGTAACCCTGGTGAGTTGCCCAAGGTTTACTTCTGAATCCTCCTTCAGATGCTCCCAGTGAAGAGCCTCCTCAAAAGAAATTGTGTAAGAGGAAACACCTTGATTTTCCTTAAGAATCCATCACAGAGGACACTGATTTCGATGAGGGGGAGGGTTCCCCCCAGTCACCCCTGGAAGACATCCTAAAACAGAGGGGTGATTGGAAGCCCAAAGACGACGACTTCTGAGGAATCCGTGTACTTGCATGCCTCTGAAGTTCACTTGTGTACCTCCTGGGTGACCCCAGCTGATGACTACCTAATTAAATTTGATCGCTCAGCAGACCTGGAAAGCTTCTGACTCTATATAACACATTCCCCGGAGACATGATAAAATTCTTTCCAGTTCTGAGGATCATCCACACTGGCCAAAAGGTTTAGTAGTCGATGCCATGGTAGTGGCTGCCACCAAAAAAGAACTGGCTGAGGAAATTTCTACTGTACATCCCCCTAACAGAGTCCAGGGAAATGGACAGGTTTGGAAAGTGAGTTTACGCATCATTGACCTTCTCCATCAGGTCTTTGAATTTCTTGACGCACTTTACTAGGCTTCATAGGGATCTGGTCAAGGAGCTGTCGGATACCCTGGTGGGAGCAATAGCTGAGGGGGTCCAGGAAAAAGTGTCCTCCCAGTTATCTATCCTGGAGTCTATCTCAAACTCGTCCATGAGGCTCATTGCACATGCACCCGAAGGGGCGACCAGGTCAGCAGGTTCAGGTGTTGCAATTCAGCAACATGCTTGGATGTGCCTGTGTGAGTTTGTGGAACCATTCAAGTCTTCCTTTGTCAATGCTCCCTTTGACGGATCCTCATTGGCCCCAAAGTTAAGGAAACTGTATCCAGGGTGCAAGAAGGATGGAAATCTCTGTCTGCCATGGGCGGACATTTTTCCGCTCCTCAATGATCCTACTACAGGAATCAAAAGGAGTGGCAAAATGTGGTTCAAGAAGTCTCAGAAGCCTTTACACAACACACGTGGTACAGACTCCCCTCGAGGCAGAGGGGGGGGGGGTTACAGTGGAAGACACCATCCCAGAGGCAGGGGGGGGTCCGGAGAACCAGGGTTCCAGGGAGTCTTTCTCTGCCCAACCCTACCAGGGTTCCTGAAATGAGGCCCGATTGCTTCCCTCTGGAGGCAGTCGGGGGAAGATTCTCCTTGCACCCAACAGCCTGGTGATGCAAAACTACCGATGCCTGGGTGCCAAGGATTATTTTCAGAGGTTATCTAATCCCCTTCACCCTTTGTCCAAGAACCCGTTCAGAACTTCCTGACATGCCACAAAGTCAGAGAGAACAAGCAGCATTACAAATACAAAAACTGCTAAAAAGAGAGTCATCCAAGAAGTCCTGCCAGACCAGTTAGGATCCAGATTTTACTCAAGGTTCTTTTTAGTGCCAACGAAGACAGGGGACTGGTGACCAATTTTGGATCTCTGCATTCTAAACAAGTTTGTCCAACACTCAAAATTCCAGATGGTCACACTTCAGTCAGTACTTGACCTTTCTAGTGGAAAATGCTTGAATGTGCTCTATCAACTTTCAAAACGCATATTACCACATAAAAATGGACAAACGCTCAAAGTTTCTCTGCTTCCAACTAAGAGCCGGCCACTACCAATTCAGAATACTGCCCTTTGGTCTCACCACAGCATCCAGGGTGTTCACCAAATGTATGGCAGCAGTGACAGCATACTTGAGGCTGAACGGATTCCAAGGGTTTCCATATCTAGATGACTGGCTCCTCACTGCTTTCACCAGGCATCTACTTCTTCAAACAAATGATTTCATTTTGAAACTATCTCAGCAGTTGGGCATCATAATTAAGCTTGCAAAGTCTCAGCTGTTCCCTTCTCAAGATACAGAGTTCATCGGAGCTCGTTTCAACACTGTCTTGTGTGGCCTCTGTACCCCACCACAGGTTGCAGAAATTACAGTCACAGGTTCAGTCTATTCTTTGCTCAAGCAAGATATCGGCACATCTAGTACTTCAAGCACTGGGCTCCATGGCAGCAGTGATAACTCTAGTCCCACTAGCAAAATTTCACATGAGACTCCATCAGTGGCTTCTTGTGAACCAATGGTCAGTTCTAACACATCCTATGAATCACCCAGTTTTTATAACCAGCCAAAGCAAAGATGACCTATCTTGGTGGATGCAGACCAAAGAGATTCTTCTGGACTGTCCCTTTGTCCCTTCTCAGCCCAAGGCCATGGTGACCACAGATGCTTCTTAGATTGGGGGGGGGGGGCATTATCTGGGGAAGACAGTCCAAGGCACTTGGTCCCCTTTAGAAGCCAATCTGCATATCCGTGTTCTGGAGTTGAGGGTGGTGCTTCTAGAGTTTCAAGCATTTCATTCTGCCTTACCTCAAGGGACGATAGTTATTCAGTCAGACAGTATGTCCATAGTCTGGTACATCAGCAAACAAGGGGGAACCAAGTCCTACCCACTATGTTGAGAAGCCCTTTGAGTGTGGCAGTGGACCATAACTTCCAACAAACTTTTGTGATAGCGACATGCATCCCAGGGAGTTCAAAAGTGATAGCAGAGAAACTGAGCAGATGCATTCTCATGCTTAATGAGTAGTCTCTAAATCCCAGAGTGGCAAAGAAGATCTTTCTTCGTTGGGGCCAACCTTGCTGCGACCTGTGTGCTTCACCTTTGAACAACAAGTGCAGAAGCTATTTTTCCCTAATTCCCCTTCAGGGGAAGTCCCTGAGAGAGACTTCTCCGGTCTCCTTTATGGCCCTCAGGTCTCCTTTATGCCTTTCCTCCAATTCCCTTTTTCCTCAAGAAAGCAGCTAGGCTGAGAAGCAAAGTAATTCTCATTGCACCTTACTGGCCTCAACAAATTTGGTTTCCCTTCCTATGGCCTCATCTTCGACGCCCATGGATTCTGGACCCAGTTCCAGACCTCCTTTCTCATCCCAAGGGACTGGTGCATCCCAATCTACAAACTGTCAAGCTGACTGCTTTGTTTCTCCAATTCCGTTAGTTGCCAGGCATAATGACATTCCATCTCCTAAACAGCACATTTTGTTCACATCCCATAAACCATCCACCAGGAATCTGTACCTTAGTAAATGGATGACATTTTCTCTCTGGGCTTATAATTGTCTTGATCCTTTTTCAGTTCCAGTGGAAAAAGTTCTAGAGTTTTTAGTTACCATTTTTGGTAAAGGGGCTTCTGCTTGTACTATTAAGGTCTTCCTAGCAGCCATTTCAAATTTACATAAATGTTTCAGTGACCAGCCCTTGATTTCTCTCAGACTTTGTAAGTTTTTCTTGAGGACAATTTGTCTAAAGCCCCCATTCAGAGATCCTCTACTGCAATGGGACTTGATTGTCTTGCAGTCACTTACATTATCTCCCTTTGAACCTGCAACTACCTGTGATTTAAAGTTCCTCTCTTGGAAAACACTTTTACTTATAGCTGTCACATCTGAGAGGTAAGTTTCTGAATTAGAAGCTCTGTGCTCAAAGCCCCCTTGTTTAGTTTTCCATAAAGACAGTTTCACTTGGAACAAAAGTGGCCTTTCTTCCTAAAGTGGCCAACATCAGTCTATAGGTTTGCCAGTATTTTTCCCAAATTTTTCTAATAATAAGGGCAAATATTGTTTACACCTTTTGGATGTGCAGAGAGTAAACTCACACAGGCACATCCAAGCATGTTTTTACCTGGACAGAACTAAGCAATACAGATAAATCAGAACAGTTATCTGTTTCATTTGCAGGTGCAACCTAGGGCAAACCTGTCTCTAAGGTTACTCTGTCAAGCTGGTTAAGGGACTGCATTTCTTTTATTTACACTAAAAATAATCTAAAGCTTCCTATGCCGTTGAAGATGCATTCCACCAGATCTATGGCGACATCAGCTGTTTTTCATTCTAAAGCTTCCATGTCCAAAGCTTGTGCAGCTGCAACATGGGCCACCCCACATACCTTTATTACTTTCTGCAAATTGGATTTGGTCTCCAGGGGAAGAGCCTCCTTTGGTTCTATGGTTCTCAGGAATGTACTGCCATAGGGCCACCCAGGATCTAAGGTAACTGGAGACTCTGTCCCAGAAGTCAAGAATAGATGAATATTGACAACATCAAATAAAGAAGTTATGTCTTACTATAACGTTACATCTGTGTTCAGTCTTCATCTGTTCTTGCATCCCACCTCACCTGCCCCCTCCTATGGAGTCGTGGTGGAGCGACTTGCTGCCCTGGGATTCCCTGTTAGGATACACCTTGGACATGGCTTCTGACTTGAATTAGGTCTCACTATATTGTTTTCTGTAAGTTTGCAAACTCGATCTGAGGTACTGTAGAGGGGGGCATTGTAGGTAGACTTTTAGCTCAAGTTTTTTTGTTGATGTGAGCTGTATAACAGCCAAATTGGCTCCGAGGATCAGAACTTGTAACAAGTGACAAATGACTAGAACACAGTTCTGTAACTAGTCCTTTGTATGCGGTTTGCTTTTCACACAGGAGAGCAGAATAATTGTTTGGTTGCCACCCTTGTAGTTCTTTTCTGATGTTTGTTTCACTGTTGCAGTCCTAATTTTGGGATTTCCCGCAGTGCAAGCCCTTGGCCAGCCGATTGCCAGAGAATAGTTCCCCTCTGAGCTGGCGGATGCCCTTTCCAACATCACTATGCTTGAGTGTAAGGGGAGTCGGCTGGCACCATGACCTCTGTTCTTTCTTGCCATTGGAGCCCGAAGCAGAATGCCATTCAGTGCATCTGCAGGCCTGCACTAGAGGAAAACTAAGCACCCCACTGGGCAACCTTTTATGTATCATTTGACTAAAGTCAGAGAAAAGTAGTCATCATTGCTGTGGCAAACAGGTACCACACTGGGACTTCCACTCTGTGTGTGACTTGCTTGTAGCTGGGACCCAATGTCCCCAATTGTTTTTGTGCTTGCTTTAAAACCAGAATTTAGGTGTAAGGCCATAATTTTAGTGAGGCATCTAGTGAGTTGTCAGGCCACTCACGTCCTATGACATCAGTTGGTCAAGCTGAAGTAGACATCACTACGCGAAAGAGAGATGAAAAATGCTCCAGGCTCAAGGTGACACCCGCTCGCTGTCTGCCAGTCCTCCTAGGCTTTTTATCCTTGAAGGTGAGGTGCTTTCGCAACCCTGTTCTACAACCTAAGTGGTGATGCAGGCCTTTATTGAGACTCATTCGGAGTCCAGTATGCCTTCTGGTCCCTCAGCATCTTTTCAAGCCATAGGACTCAGTCCGTCTGTTGGATCCAAGACTGCTAGGTAGGCTCCAGTTTCTGAAGATTGCTGTAAGCCTGGTTCCTTGCTTTGTCAGGATGTTGCAACAGCCTTTCACCCACGGAAGTTGGTTGTCCTTTTGGGTCAGAGGTTGGCCACAGAAAAAAAACCTAAGGCCACTCACAAGAAAGAGGCTACCATTCAGCCTAGGCACACTGGCTCGCATTCCCAGGCATACCAACAGGATCTTGAGTTTGTCTGAAGATCTAATATCTCTGGTTAGATCCAGACAAACCTCCTCCTGAGATCTCTCCAGGTAAAGGAAAGAAACAGCCCTCCAGAAGACTTTTCTGATTCCTTTGACTCAGGCGATGACTTAAATCTAGAGGATTCTACCATTGAATAGGGTGTTTCTGTTTCCTCCTTTGGGGATTCAAACTCTGAGGATAATCTTGCATCTGCCTCCCCTCCTGTGGATATTTCTTTGGGGAAACTGTACACACCTTGAGGGAACACTTCTTTTGGGAATCACTCCATTACCCTCAGTCACAGAAAAGAATTAGGGAATTTCTTAACCTCCCTGAACACAAACCACTCACCGTACCTCCTGGCTTAGAGGTGGCAGATAATGTATTCCAGGACTCTTCTTTAAAGACAGTCTCCCTGCCTCATGCCCTTAGAAAGCCTTACAGGTTTTGTAGTATTCTGGATTCATACAAACATCTCTTTTAAG